>NW_006772616.1:5287287-5304364 GCF_000442215.2 Lipotes vexillifer | reverse complement strand
TTTTCCCAGCACCACTTATTGAAGAGGCTGTCCTTTCTCCACTGTATATTCCTGCCACCTTTATCAAAGATAAGGTGACCATATGTGCATGGGTTTATCTCTGGGCTTTCTATCCTATTCCATTGATCTATCTTTCTGTTTTTGTGCCAGTACCATACTGTCTTGATTACTGTAGCTTTGTAGTATAGTCTGAAGTCAGGCAGCCTGATTCCTCCAGCTCCATTTTTTGTTCTCAAGATTGCTTTGGCTATTCGGGGTCTTTTGTGTTTCCATACAAATTGTGAAATTTTTTGTTCTAGTTCTGTGAAAAATGCCAGTGGTAGTTTGATAGGGATTGCATTGAATCTATAGATTGCTTTGGGGAGTAGAGTCATTTTCACAATGTTGATTCTTCCAATCCAAGAACATGGTATATCTCTCCATCTATTTGTACCATCTTTGATTTCTTTCATCAGTGTCTTATAATTTTCTGCATACAGGCCTTTTGTCTCCTTAGGTAGGTTTATTCCTAGATATTTTATTCGTTTTGTTGCAATGGTAAATGGGAGTGTTTTCTTGCTTTCACTTTCAGATATTTCATCATTAGTATATAGGAATGCCAGAGATTTCTGTGCATTAATTTTGTATCCTGCTACTTTACCAAATTCATTGATTAGCTCTAGTAGTTTTCTGGTAGCATCTTTAGGATTCTCTATGTATAGTATCATGTCATCTGCAAACAGTGACAGCTTTACTTCTTCTTTTCCGATTTGGATTCCTTTTATTTCCTTTTCTTCTCTGATTGCTGTGGCTAAAACTTCCAAAACTATGTTGAATAAGAGTGGTGAGAGTGGGCAACCTTGTCTTGTTCCTGACCTTAGTGGAAATGCTTTCAGTTTTTCGCCATTGAGGATGATGTTGGCTGTGGGCTTGTCATATACGGCCTTTATTATATTGAGGAAAGTTCCCTCTACACCTACTTTCTGCAGGGTTTTTATCATAAATGGGTGTTGAATTTTGTCAAAAGCTTTCTCTGCATCTATTGAGATGATCATATGGTTTTTCTCCTTCAATTTGTTAATATGGTTAATCACATTGATAGATTTGCGTATATTGAAGAATCCTTGCATTCCTGGAATAAACCCCACTTGATCATGGTGTATGATCCTTTTAATGTGCTGTTGGATTCTGTTTGCTAGTATTTTGTTGAGGATTTTTGCATCTATGTTCATCAGTGATATTGGCCTGTAGTTTTCTTTCTTTGTGACATCCTTGTCTGGTTTTGGTATCAAGGTGATGGTGGCCTCGTAGAATGAGTTTGGGAGTGTTCCTCCCTCTGCTATATTTTGGAAGAGTTTGAGAAGGATAGGTGTTAGCTCTTCTCTAAATGTTTGATAGAATTCGCCTGTGAAGCCATCTGGTCCTGGGCTTTTGTTTGTTGGAAGATTTTTAATCACAGTTTCAATTTCAGTGCTTGTGATTGGTCTGTTCATATTTTCTATTTCTTCCTGATTCAGTCTTGGCAGTTTGTGCATTTCTAAGAATTTGTCCATTTCTTCCAGATTGTCCATTTTATTGGCATAGAGTTGCTTGTAGTAATCCCTCATGATTTTTTTTATTTCTGCAGTGTCAGTTGTTACTTCTCCTTTTTCATTTCTAATTCTATTGATTTGAGTCTTCTCCCTTTTTTTCTTGATGAGTCTGGCTAATGGTTTATCAATTTTGTTTATCTTCTCAAAGAACCAGCTTTTAGTTTTATTGATCTTTGCTATTGTTTCCTTCATTTCTTTTTCATTTATTTCTGATCTGATTTTTATGATTTCTTTCCTTCTGCTAACTCTGGGGTTTTTTTGTTCTTCTTTCTCTAATTGCTTGAGGTGCAAGGTTAGGTTGTTTATTCGAGATGTTTCCTGCTTCTTAAGGTGGGCTTGTATTGCTATAAACTTCCCTCTTAGAACTGCTTTTGCTGCATCCCATAGGTTTTGGGTCGTTGTATCTCCATTGTCATTTGTTTCTAGGTATTTTTTAATTTCCTCTTTGATTTCTTCAGTGATCACTTCGTTATTAAGTAGTGTATTGTTTAGCCTCCATGTGTTTGTATTTTTTACAGATCTTTTCCTATAATTGATATCTAGTCTCATGGCGTTGTGGTCGGAAAAGATACTTGATACAATTTCAATTTTCTTAAATTTACCAAGGCTTGATTTGTGACCCAAGATATGATCTATCCTGGAGAATGTTCCATGAGCACTTGAGAAAAATGTGTATTCTGTTGTTTTTGGATGGAGTGTCCTATAAATATCAATTAAGTCCATCTTGTTTAATGTATCATTTAAAGCTTGTGTTTCCTTATTTATTTTCATTTTGGATGATCTGTCCATTGGTGAAAGTGGGGTGTTGAAGTCCCCTACTATGAATGTGTTACTGTCGATTTCCCCTTTTATGGCTGCTAGTTTTTGCCTTATGTATTGAGGTGCTCCTATGTTGGGTGCATAAATATTTACAATTGTTATATCTTCTTCTTGGATCGATCCCTTAATCATTATGTAGTGTCCTTCTTTGTCTCTTCTGATAGTCCTTATTTTAAAGTCTATTTTGTCTGATATGAGAATTGCTACTCCAGCTTTCTTTTGGTTTCCATTTGCATGGAATATCTTTTTCCATCCCCTTACTTTCAGTCTGTATGTGTCTCTAGGTCTGAAGTGGGTCTCTTGTAGACAGCATATATATGGGTCTTGTTTTTGTATCCATTCAGCCAATCTGTGTCTTTTGGTGGGAGCATTTAGTCCATTTACATTTAAGGTAATTATCGATATGTATGTTCCTATTCCCATTTTCTAAATTGTTTTGGGTTCGTTATTATAGGACTTTTCCTTCTCTTGTGTTTTTGTCTAGAGAAGTTCCTTTAGCATTTGTTGTAAAGCTGGTTTGGTGGTGCTGAACTCTCTCAGCTTTTGCTTGTCTGTAAAGGTTTTAATTTCTCCATCAAATCTGAATGAGATCCTTGCTGGGTAGAGTAATCTTGGTTGCAGGTTTTTCTCCTTCATCACTTTCAGTATGTCCTGCCACTCCCTTCTGGCTTGTAGAGTTTCTGCTGAGAGATCAGCTGTTAACCTTATGGGGATTCCCTTGTGTGTTATTTGTTGTTTTTCCCTTGCTGCTTTTAATATGCTTTCTTTGTATTTAGTTTTTGACAGTTTGATTAATATGTGTCTTGGCGTATTTCTCCTTGAATTTATCCTGTATGGGACTCTCTGTGCTTCCTGGACTTGATTAACGATTTCCTTTCCCATATTAGGGAAGTTTTCAACTATAATCTCTTCAAATATTTTCTCAGTCCCTTTCTTTTTCTCTTCTTCTTCTGGAACCCCTATAATTCGAATGTTGGTGCGTTTAATGTTGTCCCAGAGGTCTCTGAGACTGTCCTCAGTTCTTTTCATTCTTTTTTCTTTATTCTGCTCTGCAGTAGTTATTTCCACTATTTTATCTTCCAGGTCACTTATCCGTTCTTCTGCCTCATTTATTCTGCTATTGATCCCATCTAGAGTATTTTTCATTTCATTTATTGTGTTGTTCATCATTGTCTGTTTCATCTTTATTTCTTCTAGGTCCTTGTTAACTGCTTCTTGCATTTTGTCCATTCTATTTCCAAGATTTTGGATCATCTTTACTATCATTATTCTGAACTCTTTTTCAGGTAGACTGCCTATTTCCTCTTCATTTGTTAGGTCTGGTGGGTTTTTATCCTGCTCCTTCATCTGCTGTGTGTTTTTCTGTCTTCTCATTTTGCTTATCTTACTGTGATTGGGTTCACCTTTTTGCAGGCTGCAAGTTCGTAGCTCCCGTTGTTTTTGATGTCTGTCTCCAGTGGCTAAGGTTGGTTCAGTGGGTTGTGTAGGCTTCCTGGTGGAGGGGACTAGTGGCTGTGTTGTGGTGTATGAGGCTAGATCTTGTCTCTCTAGTGGGCAGGTCCACGTCTGGTGGTGTGTTTTGGGGTGTCTGTGGACTTATTATGATTTTAGGCAGCCTCTCTGCTAGTGGGTGGGGTTGTGTTCCTGTTTTGCTATATGGTTGGCATAGGTTGTCCAGCACTGTAGCTTGCTGGTCGTTGAGTGAAGCTGGGTGCTGGTGTTGAGATGGAGATCTCTGGGAGATTTTCGCCGTTTGATATTATGTGGGGCTGGGAGGTCTCTTCTTGACGAGTGTTCTGAAGTTGGCTCTCCCACCTCAGAGGCAGAGTCCTGACTCCTGGCTGGAGCAGCAAGAGCCTTTCATCCACTCGGCTCAGAATAAAAGGGAGAGAAAGTAGAGAGAATTAGTAGAAGTAGGAGGAAATAGGAAAGAAAGAAAGAAAGAAAGAAAGAAAGGAGGGAAGGAAGGAAGGAGGGAAGGAAGAAAGAAAGAAAGAAGAAAAGAAAGGAAGAAGGCAAGAAGGAAAGAAAGGAGGGAGGGAGGGAGGAGGGAAGGAAGGAAGGAATGAGGGAAGGAAGGAAAAAATACAGAAAGAAAGAAGATACAGTAAAATAAAATAAAGTATAATAAAGTTATTGAATTAAAAAAATAATTATTTAGAGAAAAAAAAAAAGGGAAGGATAGAACCTTAGGACAAATGGTGGAAGCAAAGTTATAGAGACAAAATCTTACATAGAAGCATACACATATACCCTCACAAAAAGAGGTAAAGTGGAAAAAATCATAAAACTTGCTCTCCAAGTCCACCTCCTCAATTTGGGACGATTCGTTGTCTCAAAAAGGGAAGGAAGGAAGGAAAGATAGAAAGAAGGTAAAGTATAATAGAGTTCTTTAAATTAAAATTAATTATTAAGAAAAAAATTTAAAAAAAAAAAAGATCGGATAGAACGCTGGGACAAATGGTGGAAGCAAACCTATACAGACAAGATCTCACACAGAAGCATACACATACACATTCACAAAAAGAGGAAAAGGGGAAAAAATCATAGATCTTGCTCTAGAAGTCCGCCTCCTCAATTTGGGATGATTCGCTGTCTATTCATGTATTCCACAGAGGCAGGGTACATCAAATTGATTGTGTAGCTTTAATCCGCTGTTTCTGAGGCTGCTGGGAGAGATTTCCCTTTTTCTTCTTTGTTCTCACAGCTCACAGGGGCTCAGCTTTCGATTTGGCCCTGCCTCTGCGTGTAGGTCGCTGGAGGGCGTCTGTTTTTTGCTCAGACAGGACGGGGTTAAAGGAGCCGCTGACTCGGGGGCTCTGGCGCACTCAGGCCGGGGGCAGGGAGGGGCACGGAGTGCGGGGCGGGCCTGCGGCGGCAGAAGTCGGCGTGACGTTGCAGCAGCCTGAGGCCCGCCGTGTGTTCTCCCTGAGAAATTGTCCCTGGGTCCCGGGAACCTGGCAGTGGCGGGCTGCACAGGCTCCCCGGAAGAGGGGTGGGGGCAGTGACCTGTGCTCGCACACAGGCCCCTTGGTGGCGGCAGCAGCAGCCTTAGCGTCTCCCGCCCGTCTCTGGTTTCCGAGCTTTTAGCCGCGGCTCGCGCCCGTCTCTGGAGCTCCTTTAGGCAGCGCTCTTAAAACCCCTCTCCTCGCGCACCAGGAAACACAGAGGCAAGAAAAGGTCTCTTGCCTCTTGGGTAGGTCCAGACTTTTCCCCGGACTCCCTCCCGGCTAGCCGTGGCGCACTAACCCCTTCGGGCTATGTTCAAGCCGCCAACCCCAGTCCTCTCCCTGAGCTCCGACCGAAACCGAAACCGAGCCTCAGCTCGCAGCCCCGCCCGCCCCCGGCGGGTGAGCACACGAGCCTCTCGGGCTGGTGAGCGCCGGTCGGCGCCGATCCTCTGTGCGGGAATCTCTCCGCTTTGCCCTCCGCGCCCCTGTTGCTGTGCTGTCCTCCGCGGCTCCGAAGCTCCCCGCTCCGCCTCCCGCAATCTCTGCCCGCGAAGGGGCTCCTAGTGTGTGGAGACCTTTCCTCCTTCACAGCTCCCTCCCACTGGTGCAGGTGCCGTCCCTATTCTATTGTCTCTGTTTTTAATTAATTTTTTCTTTTGCCCTACCCAGGTACGTGGGGAGTTTCTTGCCTTTTGGGAGGTCTGAGGTCTTCTGCCAGCGTCCAGTAGGTGTTCTGTAGGAGTTGTTCCACATGTAGATGTATTTCTGGTGTATTTGTGGGGAGGAAGGTGATCTCCGCGTCTTACTCCTCCGCCATCTTTCCACCGCTAGAGCTAAATACATTTTTGAACTTGTTATTCATTAAAATTGATTCTGATTACATATATTTTCTAAAGATTCTCTTGGAAAAGCATTACAGTATGAACCAGTGCCATAAGGTTAGTGGAATTGTAAAAGAAAATAGGGCCACGAAAGAAGGAATCAAATAAACCAACCACAATAACTATACTGAAATAACAACTTGCTTCTAAAAAATATAGGCAGCTAGAACAAAGCAGCATAGTATTATTTAGTCCTCATTATCTCATAGGAGGAAAACAACAGTTCCTTTGGGGAAAGTTAGTTTTCCTTGATCCCAAAGTTCAGGAAAACTCTAATAGTGGACCTGACGTAGGAGATAGTAGCATAATTTTAACATAATTAACTCAATAAATATTTATTGAGGACTGTTAAATGTTCTTGGATGTTTCAGTTTGCTAATTTTAGGAGGGGAAGGAAAGCAGGATAAAATTTGACATTATTTGTTTACCAAGTGGTGGGAGGACAGATAAGTAAACAGATCATTGCATAAAAAGTGGTAAGTACTTTAAGTAGTATAAGCATAGAGTTGCTCTGTACAGAAGCGCTTACTCAGAGGATGAGGGTTGAGGAAGACTTCTCTGAGAAGGTGATTCATGATGTTGGAACCAAGCTTTGAAAAACATTTGGAAGTTATGACAGAATGGGGTTTGGTGTTGAAAAGGAAAGAAGCCTTGGACAGAGAAAAAGGACACTGTAGCCTCCGAGAGCAGCATATATAAAAACCCAGATGCAAGAAAGAGTATTGGGCTTCTCAGTTGCTAAAGCCTTAAGCAGGGGCCTAACCGTGCAGGGTCTCATTTTCACGTTAAGCAATTTTGCATAATCAGAGACTACTGAGGAATTGCTGAAAGTGTTATGTTAGGGGTTGACATGATAGATTGGTAATTTTAAAAGATCATGGGACATGTAGTATGGAGATACAAATTAAAAGGGAGCAAGACTGAAGCCAGAGGTACTTGTTAGGAGGTATCTGGAGTGGCGATAATGATGTCAGTGATAATATCACTCCCAGAAGAATGCTAATCAGCAGTGACCTCCATAATAGTGCAGAATGAACACAGCATCATGTCTCATGACCGTTTCTCTTCATGGCCTGCAATAAAAACACTCAACATTGCTTTTCAGTAAAGGTGATTTCAGATATTTTTAATATGCTGTGGAAAATTTTCCTTCATGATGGAATTCCTCTTCTCTAAAAATTTTATTAGAACTATCATATGCTTGGATCTTCAATGAATACCCGTCATTTGTCGAAGAAGATAGTCGGAGATTTGTCTCTCAAGAGACAGGCCACCTCTACATAGCCAAGGTGGAGCCACTGGATGTGGGAAATTACACGTGTGTGGTGACTAGTATGGTGACAAACGCCAGAGTGCTGGGTTCTCCAACTCCTTTGGTGCTACGTTCTGATGGTAGGAAATGTTTCAAAGGGTAATTCTGAGTGGAAATGCTGTTGCGAATACAAGGAAAAACAAATTGAGAGAAGTGAAAAGTATATCCTGAGAATTATCATTTTGGTTTTTTTCAGGAGAAAAAATATTTACGAGTACAATGGCTAAAATGATTCCATCAACCATAGGTCCCTGTACATAATTCTTACTCAGGACTGGCTTCTTAATTTGCAGGGACCAGTGCAGAATGAAAATGAGGAGTCACTTGTTCAAAAATTAGGAAGAATTTCAAGATGGTGACAATAGGTCATTAAGCCAAACGCGAGGCCCTCTGAGCCTGGGGCTCACCTTGCGTTCCCGTGATGTCAGCGGTCCTGATTTTTGCCAGCTTGAGGTTATTAAAGCTCTGGATATTTTGTTACAGGCTAAAAAGTATCTCTAAAGAAAATTAAAAGAAAAAGTGTGTACATTAGATCCCTAGAACTTATTCATCTTATTATTGAAAGTTTGTACACTTTGACCAACATCTCCCGCATTCCCCTACCCTCACCAGCATAGTGATTATATAGTAACGTTGTGTTGTGTACTTGAAATTGGCTTAGAGGGTAGATCTTAAGTGTTCTCACTACAGAAAAAAATTTTAATTTTAAAAATTGAAAATAGTAATTGTGAGATGTTAAATGTGTTAACTTGACTGATGTAATCATTTCACAGTGTGTACATATATGAAATCATCACATTGTACGCCCTAAAAAAATCACGTTGTACAACCTAAATACATGCAGTGTTTATTTGTCAGTCATACCTCAATAAAACTGGAGGGGAAAAAAGGAAAACAGGTGTTTCTTCAGCCCCTCAGTGACTGTTTCAAGGGAGACCATGAACTGCAGAGTAAGCAGATTTGGAAGCTTGGGTAACTGTCCCACTTATGCAAAACCGTATCTGATACAGCACAATGCCATGGCCACAAAATACTTTCCAGTCAGTTATCGTTGAATTTGACCTTTCCCATTTATTAAGTTACCATTTCTTGTCTCCTGGTAGTCAATAAGTTTAAGATTGGTGTCTATGCTACCAGGGTACCATTAAGTAAATTTCCTCCCATAATTTTTGCTCTTTAGGATATTTTAAGAACTCATAATACATTGTATATTTTGGTTTGACTAGAAATGTCCAGATTGAATACAGAATAAAAAAGCCTCTCGTTCTATATAATGTAAAAGGCCTAGTGCTTTTCTCAGAACTGCTCTGTAAGCTGTAACTTAGGAATCACGGAATCCAAAGTTCCCACATATTTATTAATGTCGCAAGTTTGGCCCAAGGTAGCACTGCTTCTAAAAGTACCTACCAGACGGCTAGTGAGTAATTCAAATCATAAGGAAGAGTTCAAAACAGAGCAAAAAAAAAAGTTTTAAGAAAAATGGGACAATTCCAAAGGAAACGTTGAAACCATTAACTTTGTATTGTGGATTCACAGGAGTGATGGGTGAATATGAACCGAAAATAGAAGTTCAGTTTCCAGAAACTCTTCCAGCAGCTAAAGGTTCAACTGTGAAGTTGGAATGTTTTGCCCTTGGAAAGTAAGTTTTATAACATTTATACCGATACGCTAAAATATTAGGTTGCTGTAAGAGATCAAGATAGCTTTTAACAGCCTCTTACTTTCCTTATTTTCTAAAATTTTCTTTCATTTAGAAGCAAAGAAAAAATTAAAATACAGGAGAAATGCACATGTATAATTTAGTTTGAAACTTTAAAGATTTACGGAGGATGACTATGCCTGCCTAATTTCATAAACTAAATTGGTGTTATTTTTCTTTTGCTTGTTCATTTGTTGTATTATAATACAGTGAGTATACATTAGACTTTTTTCTCTAAATCATGAATTAACTAGAGAAAATGCACAGTTTATTTTATTAAAATATCAACTTAAAGAGATAAATCTTTGCATTTGCAGGTTTATGTGACTGACAACTGGCTGTGTTCTGCATTTGAAAATCTGTGCCTTTTTTGTTCTATCCTAAGAAAGTTTTATTTTGTCAAGCCTAAAAGGCTTCCAGACATCTGTTTAAAATAGCAAATAACTTGACGAATTTCTTCTTAGTCCTGTACCTCAGATTAATTGGAGAAGAAGTGATGGACTGCCTTTTTCCACTAAAATTAAATTGAGGAAGTCCAATGGTGTGCTTGAAATCCCCAACTTCCAACAGGAAGATGCAGGTTCCTATGAATGCATTGCTGAGAATTCACGAGGAAGAAATGTCGCCAGGGGGCGTCTCACTTACTATGGTGAGCCTTCACTTTGGGCATATTGGATTTTTAACTTTCGATCTCTCTAAAAGTTATTGTTATTGGGACTGGGTGGGGGTGAGTAGGAGGTTTTAGCAGAATCCCAGTGTCCAACTTTTTCTGTTCTACATTTTTTTAAATGAGGATATCTATCATAGAAGGAATTTTAAAAAATTAATTTTTGCAATGAAGTTGGAGGCATGATATACTCTTACTGCTTTTTAAACTGATTGATATATGGTAATGAAATATTTCACTTTTTTTCCTAAGAGTAACCATTTACTCACTTAACCGTAACAAGGAGAGATCTTTCTATCGGCCCTTAGCTCTAGAAAATGGGATTTTGTATCTTTCTTTATGGTCTTTACTAAGCCGAAGGAAACTGTCTCCTGGGAAAACTTGCAGTTACTGCATTAGACAAACCACATAAACCCAGGCTTACTTGACTTCCTCAGTGTTATTCTATCCTTTCCAATAGCGTAGGTGTACCATGTTTGCTGCCTTTAATTTGTAAGCACATTTATTTGATGTACTGCTCAATTTGGGTAAAGAAAGGTTAGTAACGTTACCTTTATTTAAAGTCTATTTGTAGGAAAATTAGATTATCCTGTTTCCCCAAACTTGTTTTCAAATCCCTTTTATTAAAAAAATGTACTAGGTATTTTGATGAAAGCAGGTTTTAGAAAGCAGAAATAAATGGTTTTACAAAATGTACTATTAAATATGGGAAGATGTAAGCTCAGTGAATATATTTTTGCAGTTTAATCATTAGAAACATTGTAAAACTAATAGGAATTGAACACTTTTGTGAAAAGCAAATGGCAATATATTCTGTTTATTTTAAAAACTGGAATTTGAAATAATTTTCAGTGCAAACTTGTACAGCATATGAAATGTTTCAGAGAGGAAAAACTTCGCAAAGACAAATATTAAAATTATAGAGCTTATTATGAACCCCTTCAAAAGAATGTGAAGTTTGTGCGTACATTATGTGTGATTAGATTGACACTTATTTTATGGTAAGGCTATAGGATCCATCAGGAACAAAATGGAGGCATGGTTTAATAGCATGAGTCATTCTGTGTTCTAACTCTCCCATCTTGTAACAGGATTAGGTTAGAATACGTAGCACCAAGTTGGAGTTTCCCAGGTGTCAAGTTCTACATGTTGGTGGGATGATATGGAGATAAGTTGGAGACACTTAACCCATGTGGCTGTATGGCTCTAAGTCGACCGCAAACAAGTCCTAGTTTATTTTCTCCTTTCTAATCAGCCACTACCTGACCCAGGGTAAGAAGTGACCATGACAGGAAAACACAGGATATTCCAACTGTCTTAATGTTTCAATAGGAATGTTTTTATCTGTATGGAACAGCGACCCTGCACAAATAATAAAACGCTTGTATGGCAAGACATCCAAAGCTAAGTTGACATTTATGTGCGTTATATTCAGGTCCTGGCACATTTTCTCTGTGGTGTGTTTTCTGCCCTTATCTACTTTTTCCCTTTCTCTGCATGTTGGTTGCCCTTACAGTCACAGAATGGCTACCAGCAGTGGCTAGCACATGAGTTTTTGTTCGTCCTTCCTTACTCTAAAACATCTTGCAATTCACTTCTCAAATCTCACTGGCTGCGTGTTCATTCCTAAACCAATCACCAGCTAGGAGAATTGGCTTAAACAACTTAAGAGCCTCTTTTTGGAACATGGAATATGGTCAGGTTTCCCTGGATTTTGTGGGCAATGTGAGGTGATGGACGAGAGGATAATTCAACGAAAAGTTGGGTCATCTTAGAAATAAAGAAGAGAAGAAATGGATGCACAATAGACAACCAACGTCATCCACTATTATTAGTAAATGAGGTAGGCTGTTGCTTTAGTCCATTATGTGGGTAATAGGATATGTACCTAAGAAACAAATTAGAGATAATGAGATAGATGGACTTCCCTGGCAGTCCGGTGGTTAAGACTTTGCACTTCCACTGCGGGGGATGCGGGTTCGATCCCCAGTTGGGGAACTAAGATCCCACATGCCGCGTGAGCCAGCCACAGAAAAAAAAAAAAGATAAAAAGAAAAGAAATAAATGAGATAGAGAGTTTCATGAAAGCTACTTTACAGTTCTGGCTTAAGACTAGTATATTCAGGGCTTCCCTGGTGGCGCAGTGGTTAAGAATCTGCCTGCCAATACAGGGGACACGGGTTCAAGCCCTGGTCTGGGAAGATCTCACATGCCGTGGAGCAACTAAGCCAGTGCGCCACAACTACTGAGCCTGCGCTCTAGAGCCCTTGAGCCACAACTGTTGAGCCCACCTGCCACCAACTACTGAAGCCCACTTGCCTAGAGCCTGTGCTCCACAACAAGCCACCTCAATGAAAAGCCTACCCGCTGCAACGAAGATTAGCCCCTGCTTACTGCAACTAGAGAAAGCCACCCACGGCAACAAAGACCCAACATGGCCAAAAATAAATAAATAAAATAAATTTATTTTTTAAAAAAGACTAGTATATTCAGTAAATGCTGCGCAGTTCTCTGCTTATCTGCTCTAATATTTCATGTAAAAAATGGTCCAGTAGAATATTTGAATCTCATATGATGGAATAAGGGGAAAAATCACAATAAATGTACCATTTGTAATCCCAGGATTGGCTTAGACCAGCAAATTATCTTCCCATTTGGAGAATAGTAATATGAGGAGCCAGTGGAAATTTTTGCTAGAAACTTGAGTCTCAGTCAAGGGATCATGTGTGAGTTTATTTGTAGTCTCCATCCACCGAGGCTGATAATTCCTGAAAGAAGAAAATGTGTTTTAATATAGAGTAGAGAGGAGTGATTTGGGACTGAACTACACTTCAGACTGGGCAAGTCGTTTATATTTTTTAAAAAACAAAATAAGGTAAAACTCAGATGGGTACATTTTCTCTAAAATCGAAATAGCTATATTTTCATTTCAATTTCAGTTATAAAAAAAGCAATTTTATGAGATAGAAAGGGAAAGACAAACCTTCCCATGGTTGAAATTAAATAGAAATAGATAAACTGTTTCTCCATATGGAGGATGCAAATGTGAACCCCGAAGTATACATCCCATGCATAATGCAATGTGAAACCAGGAAGACATCTCACCTCCTAGTCTTGGGTCTAAAACACAAGCTGAGACTTGACTGAATATACTGTGAGTATTGAATGACTTTCATTATGAGTGGTACATTGCTTTCATCTGTAAAAGGATTTCCCAAGTGTCTTCTAAAATGTAAGTAAAAATGACAACTGAACCTGATGCAACTGATTTGCATACATCATTTAAGGTGGCACGAGTTACTTCTTTTTCATAAAACATCATTTGATTCAAATTGAAGCAATTTATCCATCTTTCCCTGCCTACATTTTCATTTGCACATAGGTTCGTAAGATGTTCACTAGTTTGTATTTAATTAAGAGTTATTTCTAAGTTGAAGGAAATATTTTTTTCCTCCACTGTAGAAGTTTCTCTTCTATGGATGCTGATTTTTAGTGCAAATTTAGACTAGTATCTGCTGTCATTCACATATTAAGTTGTTATCAATTGTGATCTCATAATTCAAAAATGCACTTGGAGAAGAAAATCTATTTTGTGTACCTGCATTTTTTTCCTACTAATAGACATCTGAAGAGTGTAATACAGTGCCCAGAATTTCAAAAACAGAGAAAGCATAATGAGTTTGACGTAGGAAAAGGCAGATTGTAACATCCATCCTCAAATATAGAAATGTTTCATATACCCACTTAGTAAATACTTAGGGAATTAAATATAATTTTAGCCACTATGCTTACGTTAATCTATTATTGCCCATAGTCATATCCATTTATGTGGATAAAGTATTTGTCTTTTATTGTGGAGTGGTTTGAATTTCTTTCCTTTTTCATTGCAGCAAAGCCTCATTGGGTTCAACTCATAAAAGATGTGGAAATAGCTGTGGAGGACAGTCTTTACTGGGAATGTCGAGCGAGTGGTAAGCCCAAACCCTCCTACCGGTGGTTGAAAAATGGAGAAGCCCTTGTTCTCGAGGTAAGGTAACATGCCTGTCCCCACTTTGTGTAAATAAATGCCTTCCCTAGTGACCAGTGCCAGAGTCAACTGGTGAGTTTGCATACATTCATCTGAACAGTTCATACCATGTTCATCTAAGAAGTGGTACAGAGGTAAAAAGGATAAAGTCAGGTACTCAGTGTGCCAAGGAGGAAATATTTACAATATTGAATTTCATTGGGAAAAGGTGATTTTATGAATTTAGTACATAAAATGATATACTGTCAACCCATGAACAATGCAGGCATTAATCCTCGTATAATTTATAACCTGTCCTCTGTGTCCTCAATTCCTCTGCATCCACAGATGCAGCCAACCAGGGACCGTGTAGTCCTGTAGTATTTACTATTGAAAAAGTATCTTCAAATGAGTGGACCCCTGTAGTTCAAACCTTGTTGTTCAAGGGTCCACTGCATTATATTTTTTCATTTTGAAATTAGAGAAGGCTTTACGTTAATAAAATGTAGACTGTAATTTCCTTTTTCCTGTTTGATAACTTGCATGGCCTCTGGAGAATAAATGTGTCGATTACTTCATTACCTTGTTACATGAGTACTTATTTTCTCAATCACTTCTCTTCTCAAGCCAGGTAATTTTTGCTCTTTTTAAAAATTGTATACTAAGTCAGTTATGTTCCTTCAAATTTCTATGCATAACCATTCATAATACCTGCGAACCTTCAATAAATGTGTTTCCCAGAACCCTTTTTAATGCACAATTTATAATACCTTCAATTTGCATGATTTTAAAAACTGGTGAGAACCTTTCCAGTTGATGGGGTGGGAAGCATGGTAGATTTCTTAAAGTCTGCAACTTTATCCACAGGGAAAAATGAAATAGTTGCAGTATTTTACGTTGTGCTTTGTTATTTATTTTACTGATATACTTTTTGATTGGAGGATGTTTATTAGTATTTCCAATGTCTAGCTGTTATGTTAAGTCATTCTCACTGTTTCAAATAAGCGAAACGTTTAAATTTTAGGTCAGTTTGCCTAATCCCATGAGAAAAATTAAGGAGGTTTGTGTATGATTGAAATAATATTCAGTGGTTATCTTTTTTCTTCTAAATTGGTATATACAATACATTTTTATTATCATCTAGGGGAGAACACAGATAGAAAATGGTGCCCTTACAATATCCAACCTAAATGTGACCGATTCTGGCATGTTCCAGTGCATAGCAGAGAACAAACATGGTCTCGTCTATTCCAGTGCTGAGCTCAAGGTTGTGGGTAAGACTAATTTTCTTGTCTTATTAATTTTTTTCTTAAATCCTCCATACTTGCCAGAAGCAGAAATATTTACTTCTCATATTAGATTCCTACATCTAATAACATTTTTAGTATCACAGCAGAATCATGCAGGGTTTCTAATCAAGGCACACATTTTAATGATTTCTAAAGGAAAGTAGCAATTATGACCAGAATTAAGGCCCAAAGATTGAAGAAGAGAAGCAACAGGGAGAGAGTGTTGACCTAAGACCTCCTTATTATCCAACTCCAGCAGTACCAACTAAGTAGTACCTTTTAAGAGAATAAGTGACTCTACTGTTCTCTGTTGCTGGTCCATAAAAGTAAATATCAGAATTCAAATCAGGGCTTCCCTGGTGGTGCAGTGGTTGAGAGTCCGCCTGCTGATGCAGGGGAGACGGGTTCGTGCCGCGGTCCGGGAAGATCCCACATGCCGCGGAGCGGCTGCGCCCGTGAGCCATGGCCGCTGAGCCTGCGCGTCCGGAGCCTGTGCTCCGCAACGGGAGAGGCCACAACAGTGAGAGGCCCGCGTACCGCAAAACAAACAAACAAAAAAATTCAAATCAGTAGTTTATTGATCCAAAAGGAGTTGTCTTTGTCTTTAATTACTCTGCTGAAAACATCAAGCATTCGGCAGACCAAAACTTTAATTGACCAAGGCTCAAGTACTTGAAACTATGAATTATTTTTTTCTTGTACTTTAGGTATAGGAGAAGAAAGGAGATGTTATGTCATGTTTAGGGCAGTTGTCCAGAAAAACAGTTTAAGATGCAAATGACTTAAAGTCCAACCAAAATTGTCAGAGCATAACATAGTATGTGTAAATTAGAAAGAAAGAGGGGGTGGGGGGAAGGGAGGGAGGGAGGGAGAGAAAGAGGAGGCGAAGGGGAGGAAGTTTATTGCTCAGTGTTATTAAAATGGAGAATTTGGATTTCAGCTGGACTTGACCCAGGGCTCAAACATCATCACCACTCTCTGGCCCCATATGATGTTACCCAGCATGTTGTTTTCATTACCACAGTCAATCTAGTTGCAGAAGGATGGCTTTCTTGATTGTTCAGATGGAAGTCACAGTCCTACATGTCATTGGCCCCATGTACCTGATTTGAGTCACGTACCCATGGTTGGTCCAACCCAAATGGCCAGAAGGTTGAAAGGCCCTGATCTAACTCAGTATTTCCCAACTGGGGATGATTTTGCCCCTAGGGGATAGTGGGAAATTCTGGAGACCTTTTTGGCTGTCACAGTGTAAGGGGAAGGTGGGGAAGAAGGGAGCTAGCGTGTGCTACTGGCATCTGGTGGGCAGCTGCCAGAGAAGCTGCTAAATATCCTACTATGCCCAAGATAGCCTCTCACAACAGAGTCCTGTCTAGCCCGAAATGTGAAGTGTCTCATTGAGAAACACTGGTTTGAGGAAAATAGGTCTTTCTTGGTGCCTGGAAGTTAAGAAACAAATCATAGGCACCAGGAAGACTGAAGCTTGGGAGGGGCAGATCATCAACTGAAAATCTGGCTAGTGTTATCCATGACAGAGAAGTAGGGTGTCATGACGGAAAGAAAGTGGGATTTGCCCATATCTTAAGTCGAAGCATGGCTGTGCTCTTATGTTAAATTAACGTTATGAGGCATAGTTTACTCATCTTTCAAATGGATGGGTCCCTACCCAGTGTTGCATGGGGTTTTCCTATGGGAAAATATATGATCTATGCTTCAAAAAAAGATTTTATTGAAATATAAAAGTATTTTTCATTTGTGTTAGTAAAAATTACGCTCTCAGGATCCTAATTCTTAAGGCCAGCAACCTTTGGATAACCTGTCTTCTTTATCTGCAATTATATATATATATATATATATATATATATATATATATACACACACA
>NW_006772616.1:5234931-5286852 GCF_000442215.2 Lipotes vexillifer | reverse complement strand
TTTCTTTATATGCATATATATATATATATATATATATATATATATATATATACACACACACATACATACATACATATATATATATAGTATAATTCCTTCTATGATTTCCACTTATAAAAAATAAGTTATATTAACTGGGAGATGCCATAAGACAGGGGATTAGATATTTGAGGAAATGCACTCGGTTCTTAACTTTTTTCTGCATTTGCGGTAAAAGGAAGGATGATTTTCTGAGTAACATACTTAATTCAAATGATACATTTTTATGTCTCTTGAATGTTCAGGTATTGTTTCAGGATCAGCGTTCCATCCATTATTAGGCAGCATAATGTTTTCTACATATTATAGTATTTAATGGAATATTGTAACTTAATATAATAATGCATGTTATAATATATTTCTCCAACTTAGAAGTTAAAGCTAACCACATGAAAATTTTGTAATAGATCTTGTTACTGTTTATACAAGAGAATAAGAATTCAGTACTCAGCCTTCATTCTAAAAACATTACTGAGCATCTAATGAGTGCCAGGCCCTGTGCCACATCTGTGTCCTTGAAGTCACAAGAGAGACCAACCCTACTGTTGTCCTCATGGAACTAACTTTCAAGAACATTCTATTAAATGCTTTTAGTTTTAATAAACTCATGATTGAGCTATTTTAAAACTTCATAGTAAACTTTAAAATTTCTCATATTCAGGAATTAGAACTTGCCAGAAAACACAATGGTAGGACTAACTTTTTAAGCATTGAAATCGTCCTGTAGGTGGTACCCAGTCAATCAAATAAATCAAGTACCGATATCTTATGTGTCAAGAAACTTTAAAAAATCATAAAGTCAACCTTTGAAATTTACGGGAATTTAAAGAAAAATCATCAGACATCGAATTGTCATTCTTTCTTCTTTCGTCCTTTTTAGCTTCTGCTCCAGACTTTTCAAAGACTCCGATGAAAAAGTTGATTCAGGTGCAGGTGGGCAGCGAGGTCAGCTTGGACTGTAAACCCAGAGCTTCCCCCAGGGCGCTCTCTTCCTGGAAGAAAGGAGATGTGCCTGTACAGGAGACTGAAAGGTATTCTGTTGTCCAGAAAGGTGGTGATTTATTTGCTTCTCACTTTCCATCGTGATGCCAAAGTAGGTGTTCAGTATGAAGTGAAATGCAGTAGCATTTCAATAAAATGTGAGGCGTTCAAGAACCACAATAGCAGTATTTTTGTTTGTAATACTCTCAAGATGATACTCACCAGGTTTTGAAATCTAAAAACAGAGATTTATCTCACCTCTTCCAATATAGAATATTTTAGAAAGGAGTCTCTTCCCCATTTGCTTGTTAAGACTCAAACTGGGATGACAAAGGAATGCCAGCCCTGAACCCAGGCCCTCTCTCAGCTCCTGGTGGCCCAGCGTCACAGGGCAAAGAGAATATATGACGGCAGCATATGCCAGATGAACACCAATCTCGCCGTTGCCCTATATTGAAATCATTTAGCTTTACAGGTATTAGTTTAAGCAGAAGCTTTCTTGATTTCCTGTTTACTGTAATAATATTTAAAATGAAGTGGCAGAATGGGGCCTACTTAAAAGCACAGCTTCTGGACCCAGACTGCCAGGGTTCAAATCTGTTTTCTTTTACCAGCTACATGAAGTGACTTACTCTTTGTGTGTTTCATGTCCTCATTTGTTAATGGTTATGATGATATTAGCGCATACTTCACATTATGAGGGTTGCTATGTGGATAAAAGACATAAATATCCATATAGCACTTAGGTCAGTACCTGGCATAGAGTAAACATAAGTATTGACTATCAAGATCATTTATTGAGTACTTACTACCTGTTGGAGCATTATGCTGAAAGCTTCTGGTAAGCAGAATAATGGCTCCAAACATGTCCATGTCCTTATCCTGAAGACATATGATTTACATTATTACATTACATGGCAAAAGATAATGACGGTTAAAGATGGAATTAAGGTTGCTAACCATTTGCCCTTAAAATGAGGAGATTATATTGGATTATCTGGGTTGCCTGAAGTATTCACCTGGGCACTTGAAAGGGGAAGAAGACAGAGGAAGTGTTTGAAAGAAATGTACGGTAATGAGAGCAGGAGAGATTTCCAGCATGCGGGGGACCCTGACTGGGACTCTGCTGGCTCTGAAGATGGTAGAAGGGGGCCAGTGAACAAAGGGATTTCAGACTCCTCTATAAAATGGGACAGGGCTCAGCTGACAGCAAGGAAGTAGGGGTCTCAGTCCCGTAACCTCAATGAACTGAATTCTTCCAGCAACCTGAAGGAGCAGAAAATGATTCTAGGACCTTCCAAAGTAACACAACCGTGACAGCACCTTGATTTTAGCCCATTGAGACCCATACTGGACTTCTGACCTCCCAAACTGTAAGATAATACATTTGTGTTGTTTTAGGCCACTAAACAAGTTTATAGTAACTTGTAATTGGAGAATAAGAAAACTAATACAGAACTCTACATGTATGATCCCCTTTCAATATCTCCGCAACTCTGTGCTGTTAGATCTTATTATCATCTCCATTTTTACCAATGAGAAAACTAAAGCTTAGAGAAATTATGTAATTTGCCTAAAGTCACATAGCCGGGATGAGTCCTGTAGCTAGGGCGTAAGCATCAAGCTTTTTCAATGCCACATTGTGTATAGGGAGCCCCGAATCTGAGAGGTGGTCTCATCCTTTGAAGTCATGGGGTCCAAATTATTCTTTTTGGAGATGGGGGAAAACAAACAAACAATTTCTTAGACTAAGAAATGTAGATTTACTTTTCCAAAATTGCAAAGTCTTATTGCAGACAGACAACCAGGTTGCGCTGCTTTTAGATTACAGTCCCAAAGTTTTTTTTGTGAGCTGGTTATGACAACACAATCTGCTCTCCCTTAGATATTTTATGGGAGACACCTCCGTTAAAAGGCTGCCACAGCAGGAGGACAAGGCCAAGTTGTCAGCTGAGTGGTTACAAAACACAATTCAACGAAGTGCTAGGCGGCACAGAATAGATTTCTGGAACAGGAAATTAATTAGTGATTTGGAGTTTAATTGTTGAAGCCAGTTTAAACAATTACAGGCACAAACTAGTTAATTTTGGCTATGATGAAAGTTAAGTGTTTGTGTATAACTGGTGACTTACTGTTGTCAAAAACATTTTAGAGTTTTAATTGTATGCATAAGTTAAATAGTGATTATGTTCCAAGGACTTAAATGCTTTGCAAAATTATAAACCCACTTGTCCTCACAGTAGTGCCTATAGTAGGCAGAGGTTTTTAATCTTAATTTTAAAAGGGGATAAAAGATTAAGAGGTTTAGCTGAAGGCACACAGGAGAGATTTACTCCCACCTTAGAGAGTGATGGGATAATGCAGGAAAAAAGTTTAAATTCTAGAATCTCACCTGGTGTTTTGACTTGGCCACTTTGCTACCTTGGTATCATTAGGTCAGTTATGTAACGCCTCTGAACATTAATTTCCTCATCTATAAAATAGAAAGAATAATTGCCACCTTATACAGTTGCTATAAAGTAAGCATTTACCATGATGTCTGATATTTGTAGATCCGCTGATCAGGAAAATGAGGTTATGTTACAGATAAAATGTTGGAAGTAACAGTGGCTGAAAGAGATAGAATTGGTTGGTTGGTTGGTTGGGCAGTTCATTGGCTGGCTGGTCTCTTAGAAAGTAGGCAGTTAAGACTACCTGGAATCCACAGTCATCAGAGATGCACGCCCCTTTTATCTTGCTGCTCTACCATCCTCACATCAGGAACCAGGATGGCTGCTGGGGCTTCAGCCTCCCAAGACATCCTTCCCAATGTCATCCCCCAATGACAGGAAGGAGGAAGGTAGAAATCAAGATACATTTACTCCCTTTTAAGAAACTTCCCAGAAGCCCCATCCAGTAATTTTCCTTACTGGTCAGAAATTAGTTCCCTGGCCAAACTTAGCTGCAGAAGAGGCTGGGAAATACAGATTTCTTTCCTGGGTGGGAGTGTGCCCAATGAGAAATTGGGATTATGTTTTAAGAAGAAAGGGGGGAAAGTGGTGGTTACTCCAACCATGTCTCATGTTCATAAAAGTTATTTCTCTGACCCTTTCAAGCCTACTTACCCTGTACTTTGTATTAAGTATTTCTAACATCTCCCCAGTGAATAAGGAAACTTTCAGGTATATAAATAAGGTTAAAAGAGGAAACATGTAGAAGGCTGTATAGTGCTGCAGTCTTTCCTAGGTATCTTAGTTCGAGCTTTTATAACATAATACCATAAACTGGCTGGCTTGAACAATGGAAATTTACTTCTCACACTTCTGAAGTATGGAAGCCAGAATCAGGGTGCCAGCATGGTTGAATTCTGGTAAGGACAGCTGCCTTCTCCTTATATCCTCAGCAAAGCAGAAAGAGAGCCAGAGAGCTCTCTGAGGTCTCGTCTATAAGGGCAGTAATCCCATTCATGAAGGTTCTACCCTCATGGTCTAATCACCTCCTAAAGGCCCTGCCTTCAAATACCATCACATTGGAGCTTAGGATTTAACATATAAATTTTGGGGGAAACCCTAATATTCAGTACATGGCACCAGGTCTAGTGGTTTGGATTTTGCTTTTATCTCTTTGGACAGCAAAAGCACTGATATGCCAGGGCCTTGATACTTAGGGGAAAAGCTGCTAGAAGCAATTATGGAACAAGTTGCAGAGTTGAATCTTCTCCAAGTTCCTGTGAAATCAGAGTGGGTCTCAGCCATCACTTGGCAACAGAAACGCCATGTCCATCCCTCTTGGTCTGCAGGCTTAAGCCAAATTGGGGAAGCACTTTAAATGATAGATTTATTGTGGTTGTTCAGTCATGGGCCGTTCCAACATAAAACATGCAGACTCAAATCTGATCTTGGGGACAGATGAATTCATTGATGCATTTGAAAATATAAGAGAAGGCAAAAATTTTTGATGGGATATTTATGGCAAGATTTTAAATCTATAAAATTTTTACTTAGTTTTTTTTCTTGTGTTTCGGTTTTTGTTTTGTTTATTTGGTTTTTTTTTGGTGGATCAACATGGGTTTGTCAGTGAATAAGACACTTACGATAAATAGGAAAGCTTTCTCTAGCCTAGCATATGGGCTATTGACAAATGCACTTTTTTTTTTTTTTTTTAACTGAGAAACCAGTTCTAGGAATCTAATTTATATGAATTCTTCAGCTTATAAATAAAGGCGTGATGTATGTTTCTGGTGACATTGTTTACAATACGAAACTGTTAAAGATGACTTACATGCTTATGAATATGTAAATAGTCAAGAATGTTTGGGGAATATGTTGCTAGAGAACATAACAGAACTACCGCAAAAGGTGGAGCACAGGCTCTGGACGCGCAGGCTCAGCGGCCATGGCTCACAGGCCCAGCCGCTTGGCGGCATGTGGGATCTTCCCAGACCGGGGCAAGAACCCGTGTCCCCTGCATCGGCAGGCGGACTCTCAACCACTGTGCCACCAGGGAAGCCTGACAAATGCACTTTTGATTAAGCCTATATATACATACATATATATATATATATATATATATATATAGTATGATATACACATAAACGTAGATATCTATATATTTATATAGATATATAGTATCATTCAAAGCCTGAATCAGAAAAAAAATTCAAGGATTAAATATGTCTTTTAAAAATTATATAAATTGATAAATATGTCTACTATGTAAACCACACACTATGTTTGAATAATTATAATCTATCTAGTTTGAAAGTTTTTATATCAGCATGGTTACAGTTTTGAATCTTGCATCAGCCATAGTAATGTAGATCTAAGTGAGCGAGACACCTGAATTACAGAAAGGTTTTGAAGAAATCAGTTAGTGCTTTCAAGTAGAGAGAGCATTTCAAGCTAAGGTAATAAAGGGATTACTTCCCAACCGAGGTCTTGGTAAAGCTTCTCTGAATAGATAACAAGGGCTTATAATGCACATAGTGATTCCTGAGCTCTTAAAATTAAGTGCACATTCATTCTTTTGAAAATATTTTGAATACCTACTATGTGCTAGGCACTAGGTATTTAATTTTCACCAGAGAAGTTAATCCCATTTTTTGTAGATTCTCAGGGTATCAGGCAGGTAACATAGGACCTTTATAATAAAACTCACTTGGCAAAATACAGAATGTTTGGTGATTACCTGAGGAGGCCCCATCTCCAATTTAGGGTGCAGAGCAGGCTTTCTGGAGGATGTAGAGTCTATACCAAGACTTGAACGATGACTAGGATTCACTGGAGAAGAGTGCTCAAGGTAGGAGGAACAGCCTGTGCAAAGGCACAGAGGCAAGGACAGAATAGGCGTTTGATGTTCAGTGCAACTCGAGTGAAAAGTCACTTAGGCGGGAGGGCTGCAGAGGGAGCTAGGCCATCGAGGTAAGCAAGGATCTTACTGTGAATGACGCGCAAAGCCAAATGAAATAGGGCTTTATTTCCTGTGAAAGCCACAAAATAAGGTAGCAGTTAAAAGATCAAATTTATTTATTTTTTAAAAATTTATTTTATTGAAATATGGTTGATTTACAATGTGTTAATTTCTGCTGTACAGCAAAGTGATTCAGTTATACATACGTATACCTTCTTTTTCATATTCTTTTCCATTATGATTTATCACAGGATACTGAGTATAGTTCCCTGTGCTATACAGTAGGACCTTGTTGTTTATCCATTCTATACATAGTAGCTTGCATTTGCTAATCCCAAACTCCCAATCCTTCCCTACCCTACCCACTCCTCCCCTTGGCAGCCACAAGTCTGTTTGCTATGTCTGCGAGTCAGTTCCTGTTTCGTAGATAAGTTCATTTGTGTCATATTTTAGATTCCACATATAAGTGATATCATATGGTATTTGTCTTTTTCTTTCGACTTACTTTGATTAGTATGATAATCTCTAGGTCCATCCATGTTGCTGCAAATGGCATTATTTCACTCTTTTTATGGCCGAGTAGTATTCCATTGTGTGTGTGTGTGTGTGTGTGTGTGTGTGTGTGTGTATGTATCACATCTTCTTTATGAATTCATCTGTCGATGGACATTTAGGTTGCTTCCATGTCTTGCCTATTGTGAATAGCGCTGCAGTAAACATTGGGATGCACGTATCTTTTCGAATTATAGTTTTCTCCAGATATGTGTCCTGGAGAAAGATCAAGTTTATGTTTAAAAGTCACAACAGTGGCAGTAGAGAGCATGAATTGGAGCATTTGTAACTTGAGGCAAGATTCCCAGTTAGCAGCAATTGAGCAGTTTGAACAGGAGAGGATTAGAGCCTTAAATAAAGAAATGGCAGTGAGAATGGAGAGAAGTATTGAGGGGTTGTGAAAAAGTTAAATCAGCAGGACAGAGGACTCGATTAAAGATTTGGAGAGAAGATGCTAGTCAAGGCTGAGTCCTAAATTTCCAGTTCAGGCATCAAGATCGTGGTAGACCTATTTAGTGAGAACAGGGAACAATACAGAAGGAGCAGAGGTGAGGGCAAATATGTTAAATTCAATATGAAATTGTTTCAGTTTGAAATGCTTTTTGACAAACCAACTGGCTATATCTGTGTACTTTTAGAGGTTGAATCTCTAAATGGACTCGGGAGAGCGGCCTGAGCTACAGATAGAAATTTAGGTGTTACGTGTATACAGATGGTAGCTGAAAGCATGACAGTGGAAAGAAGTTTCTAGGAAGGTACATATCATTAGACAGTAAATCATTAAATTAAAGGAGGGTCTGTATCTTAATTCTGAAGCTTATGAAAATTTAAATGTAATTCGAGGATGCCTGTTTTTACAATACCATTTAAATGACTAACAGTCACAATGTATAAAGCAATTGATATATTAAGTCAAGGTCCAGTTAGGTCACCTGGAATGCAGATATTCTAAACTTTTAAATTACTAATATTAATTCTGAGTAGAGTTTTTTTTCCTTCTTTTGGTTTGATATTTGTATCATCCAGTACTGAGAAAAACTATTCTGCTTTTCACCCTTCAGAAAGGAGGTTTTCTTTTATAAACAGAAATGCTCTACCCTTTGAGCATCCAATGGTTTTTCACTAAATTTCAACATTTTAGTGCTGTTGGATTCATTCACTTAAATCCACATGTTTTCAAAAGACTTGAAATAAAACAGGAAGTTTTGTCTCCTTTAAGCCAAGGAAAATTCTAAAAGACCCTGGAGAATGTGAATAGGCTTGGTATGCAAGAAGAAATAGCCAGCTGGCATATTTTAAAGAATGTTTAGCTTTTCTGTTTCACTTAGTGGTACTTAAAACACATTAGCCAATTATCTTTAAAAATGGGGCTTTCACTTGAATGCTGTTGCTTATAGTAGTAAATATTTTATTACAATGGCCTCAATTCAGAAGAGAGTAAAAAAATGGCCCATTATTTCTAATTAAACACGTTAAAATTGTTTCAAAGGTTCTAGGAAGCATTTAATACTATAGAAATTTAAATGCTTTTTAAAGAAAGAAGTAAAGATTTTCCCCAAATATTAATGGCCATAATCCAGACAATGTTTTTAAAATGTATTAACCAATTTTAATGTATTTTTTGCATATAGTTAGAAGCTGACTTTAAAAGACAGTGAGTTTGGTATGCTGTATGATTCCGTTTATATGACAGACCGGAAAAATGCACACTTTACAGACAAAAAACAGTCATCACTGCTTGTCAGGGGCTGGGAGTGGGTGGAGAGATTGACTGTTTCGGGGCATGGGAGAATTTTGGGGGGTGAGGGAATTGTTTTAGATCTTGATTATGACAGTGGTTACATTTCTACATTCATTTGTTAAAACTCACAGAACTGTACAGCAAAAAAGGTGGATTATTTGGTCTATAAATTATACCTTAATTTTTAAACAAAATTTTGCATGCGATTTTACAGTCATCTCATCCTGATTTCATGAGTGACTTCGTATAGGAGTTTCAAAGCTCAAGAAACGCCCCCAACCGGTCATTTTGGCCATTTTGTGAAACACTGGGTAGTTGCATGACGTTACTTCGAAGTAGAATCTAAACTTTTGCCAGTAAACAGGATAATTCCATCAGAGCGAGAACCACTTGGCGTTTCTGCCATCGCTACTACTAGTCGCCACAGTCTTGCTTTGTAAAGATGTGTCTGGGGACTCTGTTACTATCCAGCGAATCTGTTAGATGGTATTTCCCTTGGCTTGAGCTCTTAGATGACGAAAGAGAGCTCATTTGCCAGGTCGTTTCTATCTCCATTCCCTCCGCATTTCCTCACATTTCTTGGCTTCTCTGTCTCTTATCACAGTGGAGTGGATTTTTCTTCATGCTGTTCGGAATACTGCTCTCTCTCTGCCTGCCGCTGCTCCTTTCACCAGACAGCCATCTGGGTTATCTTCCCCATCACCCTTTGTCTCCCCATCTCAACAGCTGTCCCCTCACAACCATCAGAGAGGTAATGAAGCCCAGAGAGTATCAGTTCATCTACCCTTGGGTACACAGCCAAGATCTCAGCCAGTCCTCTACTTCTGTACCCTTAACTCCAGATTGATCTCTCACTGGTAAATTTATAAGAACAAAGGAGAATTTTATTTAACACATGTGATGTTGCCCCCTGTCAGAACCTGGACGTTAGTTGTATCGAGATTGATGTCCTTGCTTCCTGTCTGCAGGGAAGGTACTTGGGCTGTCCACTAGTTTGTCTTATCTTTATTCAGCACTGGGGACAGTGCCCAGCACTGGGAATACATAAATGAATGAGAAACATCAAGAGCCCTCAAGGAGCCCACACATGCTTTTAGGATGTGGAAAATTTACCCATCAATTATTCTGGGAGAGACTGTATAAATTAAAGTGACCATATATAATTTATTCTACAATCTGGGACATTTTGAAAGAGAAAGGGGACCCTGTTAGTAATTCCCGCCAAGACAACACATAGAAACCAAGGCTGGCCCGAGGAAACAGGACATTGCCACCCTGTCTCTCCTGGGGTGTCTATAAGCCAGTAAGAAGCACAGAGGAGAGATGCTGTCTCAGCCAGCATCTTGGGGCAGTGGACAGGCAGTTCCATAGAGAGAGGTGTCTCGAAGGAAGTGTTGTAGCTCCATTTTGAAGGATCTGTGAAACCAAGGAAAGCAAAAAAGTAGGGAAGACACCATTTGAACAAAATGATTGCGTAGACAGGAGGTGAAACCGGTTATGTATTCCGATTGTGTCCAAGGTAAAGTTCACATATGATCAGGTAAATAAGGAAGCCTAAGCTGAGTTCTTTCCCAGATAGAGAACCATCTCTGTCCTTCAGAGGAGGTGAACATCGTAGGAAGATGATTTTTTTCGAAGGCGAGATTGAGATGCCTGTGTAAATATGCAAGAGTCTCAGAGAATAGAGAACAGTCTCCTTCTGTCTCTCTGTTTCCCAACCCATATTTCCATTTCTCTCATGCTTCCAGCTGGAAAGAGAAGAGGAAACGGTGGCCCCATAACCCCCACAGCCTATGAGAAGGTTAAGCTAGTATTTAAGAGTGAAGATAAACAAGAGAGGAATTAATGCAACCCAAGACTTTGGGTTTGGAATGCAACTCATGGGAAGGGTTTGAAATGGGACTCACGGGAAGGGATCATAATCACTTTCTCTCCTCCATTCCCCATTCTCCAGCCACCAACAGAGACCTACAGGTCTTCTCTTAACCGCAGGCAGCTTAATTTTCTGCATATTTGTATCATTACTTGCATGCATTATTTATGTGTGATTGACATGCAGTATAGTAATCACTATGCACATCATTCACCGTGTCAGATGAAGTTAAACGTAAGTTTTATTTGCTTCTTGATTTAATTTTAGTACTCGGTAAGAGCAGAGCATCGAACTCTAAAAGACGTGGGTCAAATCATACCACCTGTGTGATATTAGGCAGGTTACTTAACCCCCGAGCCTTGATTTCCTTACTTGGTGCAACAGGGCCAGAAATTCTTACTTTGCAGGGTTAGTTGGTCTGTTAGGTGGCATTTGCTTGTGGCATAGCCAACTCTGGGCAAGAGGTTGGCTAAAAAAACCTGATCTCCCCTGACAGGCAGAGAAAGGACAAATTACTTCCAACTCTGCCCTGGCCCATTTCTCTCACATTCATTCCTTCTTTATCTCAGTAGACTCAAGTTGCAATGATAAAAATAATAAAGTATGTGAAGCATCTACTCTGGTGGCTTCTACATAGGCTCTCAAAAAAAGAGACCTGCTACTGTTGATACAGTTTGTTTGTTTGTTTGTTTTTTGCGGTACGTGGGCCTCTCACTATTGTGGCCTCTCCCGTTGCGGAGCACAGGCTCCGGACGCGCAGGCTCAGCGGCCATGGCTCCCGGGCCCAGCCGCTCCGCGGCATGTGGGATCCTCCCGGACCGGGGCATGAACCCGCGTCCCCTGCATCGGCAGGTGGAATCTCAACCACTGCACCACCAGGAAAGCCTGATACAGGTTTTTTAAAATTTATTTTATTGAAGTATAGTTCATTTACGATGTATTAATTTCTACTGTACAGCAAAGTGATTCAGTTATAGGAAAAATATACAATCTTTTTCATATTCTTTTCCATTATGATTTATCCCAGGATATTGAATATAGTTCCCTGTGCTATACACCTTGTTCTTAATCCATTCTATAATAATAGTTTGCAGCTACTAATCCCCAAATCTACAGTTTTTAATATTATTTTTTTTCATCGTGTTTCTCAGATACATTAAGAGTAACAAGACTGGGTAAAGACCTTTCTTTTTTACAACAACCAGATTAGTTTTACATTATTTAACCATGAATAAATTCTACCCAAATGTTATTAAAGAATTTGCAGCTGTCAAATGGCTTCTAAAATTATATCAACTAAATTTTGCAGATGACCATGTGGTTCTTAAATCCATATTTTAAATTTGATTTTTATGGATTATAAGAGTTAGGGCCCCTTTACAAATATTTTGTCAGTTTTATGATTTTGGTAGGGGAAAGCAGGTTAGTAAATTCCAATGCTAGGCATTGGAATCTACTTCCATCCAGTTCTGCGTTAGAACTGGGTACATTAATTCATAACCGTGCTCAGCATAGATGTTTTATTTACTGGGTATGTCCCTCCATACCACATCCATTTGGTCATACAGATTTTCTCACTCAAGCCCCAAAATCTCACATGCATTTTCCTATGGCTCAGTCAATGTTCCATATCTCTGCTTTCACTGAAAATTCAAGGAAAAAATATTTTATTGAGGACCCCTGTCATATCATAACATACTACCATTGCACTTTTTTGCGTAATAATGTTTAAGACAGGAAAAAACAGGAGACTTCTCTCAAAATAAGAATATTGACTCCTTTAACATTATCAAGAGTGCCTACCATTGCCTTCTGAGTAATTCTTAAAAAGGAAGGAGGACAAGACAGAATTCTCACTGCACTCTGCATTTATTCTCCTGTGATTTACTCTGGCTGGAATGTCTTTTCTTCTCTATCTTGCAAACCCCTGCTTATCACTCAAGGCCCAGCTTAATGTTACTCACCATGGGAAGCCTTTCCCAAGCCCAATAGGCGAGGTTAATTGCACTTTCTTCTGCTTTACCCTTGTGGTTTCTTTAGGCCCAACTGTATCACTTAACACAGTGTATTGTGGCTGTTTGTGCAGAAGGCCATCTCACCTGGATTCTCACCTTCTCTATCTTTGTAGACTTGGTCACTGTTCCATACATGTTTATTCATTTCAACATTCATTTACTCATCAAATATTTATTCAGCACCTACTGTTCCCACTAACTATTGCTGCATAACAAATCACCCTAAAATTTAACAGTGTAAGACAGCAATCGCTTTATTATCACTCGCGGTTTCCGTGGGTCAGGAATTGGGGAAAGGCTTGGCTCGGCGGTGTTTGTTCGGAGTGTCTCACGTGGTTGCAGTCAGGCTTGTGCTGGAGCTGGAGCTGCTGGGGGCTGGCCGTGCACTGCTTTCTCTCTGGCAGGCCCATAGCCTCTCCATGTGGTCTCTCCACGTGGGCTAGTTTGGGTTCCCTCAAAACATGGTGGCCTCACGGGGAGTTGAAATGCTTATATGGCAGCTAAAGTCTTCAGGAGCGAATATTCAAGCAAGCAAGGTAGAAGTTGAATAGGCTATAGGCTCAGGAGACACAAAACCTTACTTTCCTTGCATTCCATTGGTTACCAGTGAATCACTGAGCTGACCAGATTCAGGAGGAGGGGGATTTGACTCCACCTCTTAATGGAAGAGTACTGTAGCAAGATTCTAGGAGAGCATTTGGGATGGGAAATCTTACTGTGGCCACCTGTGGGAAATACAATCTGACACACCCACCCGGCATGCCTTGTTCCAGGCTTGGAGAAAACCACAGTGAACAGGACAGATATGGTCCCTTCCTTGTGGAACTTGCAGAAGGGAGAGACAGCATATGAATAAGTTAAGAAGATAATTTCTTTAGCCATTAAGGGTAAAAAGTGTATAATCATATAGGGTATTTCAAGAAAGCCCTCCTTAAGGAAGTAACTTCTGGACAGAGAACTAAATAGTAAGAAGCAATGGGTCATGCCAAGAATTGGAAGATGTGCCTCGCAGGAAGAGGTCCCAACAGAACAAAGGCCTGGAGATGGGAATGAAATTGACTCATTTGAGAAGCAGGAGCAAAGCGAGTGACTGAAGAATCATGCATAGAAAGGGAGAATAATGAAATATGAGGTCCCAGAGATGGGCAGAATCCAGAAATGGGGTCTTTGAAGGCAGTGATAAAACTGCTGGATTTTATTTTAAATGGAATAAGAAGTCACTGGTGATTTTAACACAGGATGTGACATACTCTGGTTAAAAAAGGTAACTCTGGCTGTAGTGTGGAGAGTGGGTTGAGGAGAGAAAGGGTGAAGCAATGAATCTGGTTAGGAGGCAACTTGGAGTTGTCAGGGTAAGATGTACTGGAGGCTTGATTTAGGGTAACAGTGGAGGAAATGGAGAAAAGGATATTGTGTGTTTTGAGGTAGAGCTGGATGAATTTGTACCTCAGATACAAAATTTCATACCAAAGCATCAAATTTTATTGATAGTTGTGGTGAACTCTGTGCACTCCCCCACGCCATTAGATTGAAAGTCTCTAAAGGATAGGGGTTAGTTCTTACTCATACATGTGTTTTTCAAAACACTTAGAGTGTCGTAAGTACTCAACAAATATTTGTTGAAGTGAATTTTATTCTTTTTTGGATCGCTTCCCATGTCTTAAAAGTACCTATAATTTTCTTATCTAATTTATTGCAGCAATTTCTTAGAAATGTATAAAATTGATTTTTTTATAGATTTCTACTTGAGGCTTCCTATTAAAATATGAAAAGTGCTTTATTTTAGTTTATTCTTCCCCCTTCCTGAAGCCCTTAATAGAAATAGGGGGGAATGGATGGAAGAATGGTTGAATGAATGATAAGGTGAGGTGCAATTGCACTTCTGTGAAAAAGGAATAAACATGTGGATTGTTGTTGGTGATGGTTGATGCCTCCCACATAGTTGTACTGGAAAGGAGTTACTCATAATTTATGATCTGTTCTGTAAGTTCTAATGAACTGGTACACTGAGTTACATTTCTTACTGCCTAACTAATTAAAAAGAAAACATTTTGTACTTGCACGTGTTTTCCACTTCCTGATGTTATCTGTGGTATTTTATAATCCTGTCTTAATGTAGATGTCATTGCTAGATCAGTTTTTGTTGGCGCACGAGAGCGTTTGACCCTTTGAGAGTCTTGCAATTCTGAAAAAACCTCTGTAATTGGGACTGAATATATAAAATCTGTCTTGTTTTGGGAAAAAAATATTTTCTAACCTTTTACATTCAAATGCTAAAGAAGGAAGCACCTTTAACTTAAAGATTGTATTAGGCGCTTAATTTTCTGCAGTATTTATTGATTTACATAAATGGGAAAATCATAGTTTTTAAAGCTTGATATAAATTATATGTTTTTCTAGTTTAGGTTCTTGAAACACCTTATACCTTACTTAATTTATTATATATTATTTTCTTATGACTACTCATTTTAATACCTTTATGTTTTCTAGTTTATTTCATTTACTAACATCACGCCTCATTCCAGAAAGAGCTTGAGGACAGTTTATTAGAGTACACACAAAATGAACATTGAAGACAAAAAATATGCCAGAGTTCAAATTTCCTAGATTGTAAGTTTCATTAGGACAGAATAAATTCTTACCAGTAAATCCTTTTTGCTTATTGCAGAGCATGGTCCATAGTACATGTTCAGTAAATACCTGTAAAGTGAATATCCGAGGTTAGTGTACCAAACGTATGCCAACAGATCCATTCGCTTAGTTGAGATCCACAATTTTGGCTCAACACTTTTAACAAATGAGCAGAGAAAAATACTGCTAATAACACAGTCCATACTGTTTGTAAGATTGAATGAAGCCATTTGATAAGGAGATATGCAGCTCTTCCTAGGCAAAAGTATGCCAATGGATATGTCCAAATTCCATGGATTGTGATGGAGAGAACTTTGAGTAATATATAAGTTAATGTCCTTAAAATGAAATAAGAATTTTAATTTTTTTTCTTTCTCATAATCAAGGGTAACTTTGAGTTTTAAGACTTAAGATGCTTGAGGAATAGATAGACATTGTTTTTCAGCTAATCTTCCATGAATATTATTTCTCACATGTATGGTTTAATAAGCATGTAAATAGAAATTATTTCAAGGTTATTTTCAGTGTCAAGAACCTGAGGTAAAGAGAAGGTGCTGCTGTGAAAATACAGAGTCAAATGCTTAAAGGGTCAACTGAACTAGTGTTAAAGCTTATATCATCTTATTAGAGGTGTGATGGGTCACCAGACCCTGTGTCTGAATAGACGATGGTGATTAAACTCTGCATGGAGGAGGGACAAGAAAGTTCAGGTCATTGGGGCTGAGATTTTTCTCAGAAAACCTTGGGACCCACTCCAGTGTGTGGATGCACGTCTGAGCTAAGACTCTACCTTCTTGAGCTATGCAATATTACCTCTCTCTTTCTGTGCAAGATAATTTTTAAGGAGCCAGTCATCAAATGTACACAGTCATATAAATAGAAAATCTCAATAAAGCACATCTTAAAAGATTCACAGTAAAGCATCCAAGACAAAGATATTCCAATGCACTCCTGTGTCATTGGATGAGTTGAATTGCTAGCAGGAGTCGCTAACCTGATGTCCACAGAAGCTTGGACAATTCATCCTGAATCGTATCAGATCTTTTGTTTTTGTTGTGGTTGTATGTGTGTTTATTTGTTCTGCAGAGAGAGTCCTCAGATTTTTCAAATATTCAAAGAACTTTGTGTCCCAGAAAGGTTAGAAACACTGCATAAGGTTGTAAATGAGTCACTTAAATATTGATAGCTATCTATAAAAGAGGATGACCTTGGAATTGAAATAGTGGGGCTAAAACCATTTCATCTTGCAAGAGCTCAACATCAGGGCATGTGTTTGGGGGGCCATTCTTGATTTGTGATAGAACCTTGTAGAAAATTAGAAAATTGTATAGAAAATTGTCTCAGAACCCTTCATATTCATTAAGACAAGAAATATTTATTGAACAAATACTATGTGTGTGTCGCCAGCTATTAGTAACTTGTATTTTTTAGGGATTTGGGCACTCTAGCTAAGAATTAATACAAGAATATTGAACAAAATTGTTAGATTAGCTGTAGAAACTGACTTGGGAATGGACAGGAACTAGTTGGCTCCAGGAATCCTGGATTGCCCCATCTAGTCAGGGCAGGTGCTGGAATGAATAAACTAATCATTATTTTCATCCTTGTGTCTCAAATCAAAGTCTGCAGAGGGAGAGCCCAAAGGACGTAGCCTAGATGACTGTTTTTCAAAGTGTGGTCCTCATATCGGCAGCACCAGAATCACCTGGGAACTTATTAGAAATGTAAGTTCCAGGGCCCTGTCCCACACCTTATCTGTTGCTGGGCCCAGCAGTGGGTATTTGAAGGACTGAGTCCTCCAGGTGAATGGTACATAGTAAAGTTTGAGAAATGTTGCCCTTTGTCTGGTATTTCCCCCTTGGCTAGGATAGGATGGGGCCCATGACTGGTTCCTACTAAGACTGCATACAATAGTGGAAGAGAATTCTCCAAAGGAAGATCTGTGTTGGTTCCGAAAGAAAGGGGAATAGATTCTGGGCAGGCAAAAAGTATCCAGCACCTTCCACATCCCTTGAGTCAATGAAATTTCCCTTTTGCATACAAGGTATCTTGCTTCTAGCATTATTGTTGGAGGTGAGCTCCATTCCAGGACTGCTAGTCTCTAGGGGGAAGGAAACCCACTTGGGTAACACTTGTGTCTCTCTTCAACCCTTCCCCAGAGAAAATGTCTGACTCCTGAAATTGGGTGGAAGACCTTGACATTGTAGCTCAGACATCTTCCTTCTTTCTCTTTGGTGTCTGCCTGCCTGTAGAGAATGAATGTATTCTTCTGTTCTGTTTACCATACAGGAAGGGAGCTTGCCCTTACAGGGAGGGCCTGTGCTCATCTGCATGTGCCAGGAAGCTTAGGCCTGCCTAATTCTGGAATGAAGTGTCAGGAAACCATAGCTGCTCACTTAAGCAGTTTTGCATCAGCTTTCTGTGTATTACAGCTGACATCTTGATTTGCATTGATTTGACTCATGAATCTCTCAGGCAAAGAAGAATAGTGTCGACTATGAGGCCCCTTTGAATCTTATTAAATATTCTTTATGAGTTTATCTTTGAATACATGAGCCATCAGAGAACTGTTGATTTGTCATGTTTGTTTGTTTTGCTAACTCATCTGAGCATTTATAATTTTTGCAGATCCTCTGTTGTATGAGGATTTAAATGTTTCAAATGGACTGTTGCCTGGGCCTCATGAATTACTTAGATAAATAGTTTTATTTAATCATTCAAACTGGAAATCTTTTTTTAGAGGCATTTTGTTCTATAGTTGTGAGTCCATTTTAGGAGGAAAAAAACTGTTGAGCCTCTGTCATAATAAATTTAGCTCCAAATATATTTGTTACGATAGATGTACATTTGGAAAGGTTTTATACATGTAATGAAAATGTTCCTTTATTGTTGGTTCTCTTCTTATAAATATGAGGAAGTATTAATTAATGTGAAAAATGTATATTTATCTTGGCTACAGCGTGGAGCCACACCCTGTTTCTCTAGGACTTCGGGTGCCTGTTCTGTGTAACATGTGTAGCCAACAAATTAACACAGCTGCATATTATTAGCCTGGTGCTTACTCAAAGAAAGGATAATTAACTGCTGAATCTTCTCTACTCTACCTCTTTTTTTCCTTGGAGACTTTCTAACCAATAAATCACTAAACTGACACTGTTTAATTCATAAGATGAAAGCTTAAAATGGTATAACTAAAAGAATGAAAATGCTAATATTATTCTCCTAAATACTATTTGTAGGTTATCTTTGAACTCAAGAGGGAGACGTTATTTACCAAGCATATGGAAATGAGATTGGTTGTAAATGAAAATATACACTATATGCTCTTTGTCTCTGGCATTTATTTTCTCATGCGTTTTCATCAATTTATATTTGATTTTCTTAACTGTCATTATTTATCCTGTAATATATGCATTGTGAGTACTTTTCTCTTGTAGCTAATTTTAAACATCCATCTCTTACAATATGTACTAACAAAGTGAAGTCCAAAATAGCCTTGTTATTTTCTATAGAACAGTTTAATCATTACAATCTCATGTGATCTCATCTCCACTGAGATGAGCTTCCTGAGAAAATGTAGAGTTGCAGTGTGTTTGTTAAAATTCAAGTTGAATAAAGTACTGTAATATTCAGAAAATAGGCAGGGGGAAAAGAATGTTTTCAGAAATCCTGCCTTGCATGCATAGTACTGCATACCTTTCTCATTCTAAAAGATAGTGTCTTACTATGGATGCTTAAATGTCATCATACAGTATAGGTCAACGCTGCCTAGACAACAGTCTACTTTCAGAGCAGACAGGGTTTCTTAACAGTCATAAATTCAATTCCATCACTGAACTACAGCATGGACCATTAGACCAGCTTAGAGCAATTAAGTTTACTTATCCCTAACTAACCACAGGCTGCGTGAAGTTAAATGAAATAACCTCTTTTCCTACAAAAGGAGAAAACCAATAAAAGGGTACATATAAAGGTATATTATAAAACTGATCAAGGAGTTAAAATGCCACAGTGATTAAAATTGCACATTTCTCAAAGCAACCTGGAGTACCACATTTCTGAATATTAATCTCATAAATCTTCATTTAACTTTTTGTGCCAAGCCTAGAGTTACTCATGGTCATCTACATTTTCAGCTCTGCCCATTTGCAGAAAAACGTGTTCCCAGAAAGCTCAGAAAGCAACTTCATTTATAGTGAAGTGCTATAAAATTTTCACTTCGGATCTCTGTAGGGAAGCATGGGTTATTGAAGGTTTTCTGTTGAGAAGCAATTACTCCATCCATTTACTCAATATTGTTTATTTTTATGTTGTGTGAAATGCCCTGTGGGCCTCTTAGAACTTCCTGGAAGAACCAATTGAGGAGGAAAATACCCAATTAGCTCAAAATTTTACAATGTACAGAGTTGTTCTTTGAGAGTCAGTATGTTTGTTTTGGACTCTGTGTGTGACTCCCGAGGTGTTAGCCTTGCCTTTGAAACTGTTTCTTATCTCATTGTAGTCATGAGGCTAGGCCTGCTCATTTAGAGTTGTTAAACCTCCTGCACTAAAGGATTTCTAGTTCTTCCATCATTGCTAATAGTTCTATATTTGTAGTGAAAGGTTGACTGTTAACACTAGTTCATAGCTTGGGAAGATACCTGAAATTGCCCGTCTCTCCTCTGTGGTACCCACATCAGAAGCTCTAAGCTTAAGTTGAATATTTGTTCAGTCAACAAGAGGCATCATTACTTTGTTTTATTGCTTACTAATCTCAGAAGTGGTTGATTGCCCAGCCTCCTGGAGCTTTCAATTCTATTTCCACCCTCTATCTCAGAACAGATAAGGTTGCCTCACCGTTTGAATGTCTTTAAGACCTTCTGATAACCATCTTTCTGATATCAGCTTGCTTTCTTTACATAGGAAAATCTCTAGCAAATCTGCACTTTCTTTTTAAAGCAATGGTAGGTAAAATTTACTGAGCAGTGCTGTGGATCAAGGACTATGTTCTTTGGGAATCTTGGCCAAAAATTTGACAAGTAGGATTAACAGTCGGAATGGGTCAGGAGCATTGCCTTTGTTTATACTCATTCCTTCCACCTCTGAGACTTTTCTCAACAAGTTTTCTCTCTCATTCTCTTTCCTCCCTCCCTCGTTTCCCCTGTGCTTCCATTATTTTCAGTCCCTTTCCCTTTATTGATATCTTCCTTAATAGTACAAGTGTATTTTCAGTCCTCTTATGCTAGGAGTTGTTCAGTTCTCTTCGTCCAGCCCTCTGCTGCTTCATCTTTCTTTGTTCCACATATATATTTACGCACATATGCATAGATGTGTGTGTCTATATATATACACACACACATTTATATAGAGAAAATATATACGTATGTGCATATGTATATAAATATATGTGTGAGTAGAAGTCTGCACGCTTTCTGAATTTACTTCCTTGTAACTTGTAAAGTTCTCAGTGCCTTGCAACCTGCCATCACTAATCCCATCTCTTCTGCAGTGACTCTTTAAAGGCATACAGTCACTTATTCATTCAACAGGCATTATTTTTGGGCATCTCCTCTGTGCCAGAAATAGTTCAAGGCTCTAGGAATGCAGTGGTGAGTAATCCAGACACTATTCACTCTCCCTGCTTCAAGAGACCTTACTGTCTCTGAGCTTACAAGAGGAGGAAAATATTAGTCAAATAAGCACACAGGTATATAATTGCCCAGTTGCCAAATGCTATGACAAAAGCACAGATGATTAATAATCGGTACAGGAAGACGTAATCCAACGCATGGGTTCAGGGAAGTGACCAAAATCTGAAGGTTGAGTACACATTTATCAGACATAAGGAACAGGTTTTATAAAGGCCCCAAGACAAGAAGAGCATAAAAGCAATTAAAAGAAGGCTTGTGTGACTGAGAAGGGCAAACAAAGGGTAGAATTCACGAGGCCTTATGTAGTTAGAGGGGCGAGGTCCTGATGGGAGGGTATGGCTAAGGCTTAGGATGTGGTCTTCGTCCTTCAGGCAGTGGGATGCTAGGGAAAGGGCTCTAAGCCTGGGTTGGGCAGGAGGGAGTAAGGCAGGGTTAGTGATCAGATTTCTATTTCCTTAGCTTACTCCCCATGTTTCTCAAAAGAGTCTTCATTTCCAAAGCTTTCATTCATGTGTACCTCCCTGCAGGCTTTCCTCTTTCAGTTATTGCACACTGTTTAAGAAAATCTCTGCTCTATGACAAGATATAAAGAAATATTTTTTTGATCGTCTCTTTGCAAAAAGTGATCAGATTACATTTCACACCCAACAAAGTGGCCAGGATTTCATGAAGGAAATCAGACATAGCACCTTTTTTACAGCTTCCTAGGAAAGTTCTTGGAATTTTTAACCCTTCAGTGTAGTTCCTCAAATTGAAATATAGTGCTCTGTGTTCCCTAATTAGCTGTCCAGGCCATTGCTCTCAAACCCTTGTATTTGAAATGTATCTTGATATGTTAAAAACATCACATGAGCAACTAACATTCATGGAAAGCTCTACCCAGGATCATAAACAGGTCCCTATGCACCAGCTCCAATTCCCCTATAACTTTCTCACCCAAGAAAATATAACCAGGATGCAAGCGAAAGTGAATCACAAGCTATGAAAAATACACACACACATATATACATACAACATAAAATCCATATCTTGTGTATTTTTGATACATAAACTTGTCTTAATAATCACATTTTTGGCACACACCTAAAAATCTTAACAACAAATGGGGTAATATTTAGAGATTGAGTTAAGATCCTCCAAATCTAGTCTCATGTCCTCAGCATCTTTCCTGTCTGCTCTACTGTATCACCCAGAATTGGGAGGCATTTATTGACGGTTTACACATACCATGCCATGCTGACGCTGGAGTTGCAAACCTTTTAAGAAGTTTACCATCCGTTTGGATAGATACTAAACTCATGTATCAAAGATGTGAACCATAAAAGATAAAAGGCATTCTAAGCATTAAATGCATGGTATGGATAGTAAAGATTTTAGGGATTCAGAGAAAAGAATAATTCTGGGTAGACAAGATAGGCAGTAAAGATTCATGAATCAGACTAATGACAGGTCAACTCTTTCTCATTCTTCTTTCTCAGTTCAAATGGCACCTTTTCTAAGAGGCTTTTCTGAAGCACTCTCTCATGGGAACACTCCCTAGAGCCCTTGCTTTTATGGTATCGCCCCTTCTGAATACTTCTCAAAAATATGAACTTGTCACATTTATCTATTTCATCATCTACTGTCTGTGCCACTCACTAGACTGTTCATTCCATGAACGTGGGGACTTTTTTTTTTGAATTTTTGAATTTTATTTTATTTATTTTTTTATACAGTAGGTTCCTATTACTTATCTAATTTATACATATTAGGGTATACATGTCAACCCCAATCTCCCAGTTCATCCCACCACCACCGTGCCCCCCTACTTTCCCCGCTTGGTGTCCATACGTTTGTTCTCTACATCTGTGTTTCAATTTCTGCCCTGCAAACTGGTTCATCTGTACCATTTTTCTAAGTTCCACATATATGCGTTAATATACGATATTTGTTTTTCTCTTTCTGACTTACTTCACTCTGTATGACACTCTCTAGATCCATCCACGTCTCCACAAATGACCCAATTTCGTTTCTTTTTGTGGCTGAGTAATATTCCATTGTATATATGGACCACATCTCCTTTATCCACTCGTCTGTCGATGGGCATGTAGGTTGCTTCCATGACCTGGCTGTTGTAAATAGTGCTGCAGTGAACATTGGGGTGCATGTGTCTTTTTGAATTTTGGTTTTCCCTGGGTATATGCCCAGTAGTGGGATTGCTGGGTCATATGGTAATTCTGTTTTTCGTTTTTTATGGAACCTCCATACTGTTCTCCATAGTGGCTGTATCAATTTACATTCCCACCAACAGTTCAAGAGGGTTCCCTTTCCCCCACACCCTCTCCAGCATTTGTTGTTTGTAGATTTTCTGGTGACGCCCATTCTAACTGGTGTGAGGTGACACCTCGCTGTAGTTTTGATTTGCATTTCTCTAATAATTAGTTGAGCACCTTTTCATGTGCTTCCTGGCCATCTGTCTGTCTTCTTTGGAGAAATGTCTATTTATGTCTTCTGCCCATTTTTGGATTGGGTTGTTTGTTTTTTTAATATTGAGCTGCATGAGCTGTTTATATATTTTGGAGATTAATCCTTTGTCTGTTGATTCGTTTGCAAATATTTTCTCCTATTCTGAGGGTTGTCTTTTCATCTTGTTTATGGTTTCCTTTGCTGTGCAAAAGCTTCGAAGTTTCAATAGGTTCCATTTTTTTATTTTTGTTTTTATTTCCATTACTCTAGGAGGTGGATCAAAAAAGATCTTGCTGTGATTTATGTCAAAGAGTGTTCTTCCTATGTTTTCCTCTAAGAGTTTTATAGTGTCCAGTCTTAAATTTAGGTCTCTACTCCATTTTGAGTTTGTTTTTGTGTATGGTGTTAGGGAGTGTTCTAATTTCATTCTTCTACATGTAGCTGTCCAGTTTTCTCAGCACCACTTATTGAAGAGTCTGTCTTTTCTCCATTGTGTATCCTTGTCTCCTTTGTCATAGATTAGTTGACCATAGGTGCGTGGGTTTACCTCTGGGCTGTCTATCTTGTTCCATTGATCTATATTTCTTTTTTTGTGCCAGTACCAAATTGTCTTGATTACTGTAGCTTTGTAGTATAGTCTGAAGTCAGGGAGTCTGATTCCTCCAGCTCCGTTTTTTTCCCTCAAGACTGCTTTGGCTATTCGGGTTCTTTTGTGTCTCTATACAAATTTTAAGATTTTTTGTTCTAGTTCTGTAAAAAATGCCATTGGTAATTTGATAGGGATTGCATTGAATCTGTAGATTGCTTTGGGTAGTATAGTCATTTTCACAATGTTGATCCTTCCAATCCAAGAACATGGTATATCACTCCATCTATTGGTATCATCTTTAATTTCTTTCATCGGTGTCTTACAGTCTTCTGCATACAGGTCTTTTGTCTCCTTAGGTAGGTTTATTCCTAGGTATTTTATTTTTTTTGTTGCAGTGGTAAATGGGAATGTTTCCTTAATTTCTCTTTTAGATTTTTCATCATTAGTGTATAGGAATGCAAGAGATTTCTGTGGATCAATTTTGTATCCTGCAAATTTACCAAATTTATTGATTAGCTCTAGTAGTTTTGGTGGCAACTTTAGGTTTCTCTATATATAGTATCATGTCATCTGCAAACAGTGACAGTTTTACTTCTTCTTTTCCAATTTGTATTCCTTTTATTTCCTTTCCTTCTCTGATTGCTGTGGCTAGGACTCCCAAAACTATGTTAAATTATAGTGGTGAGAGTGGACATCCTTGTCTTATTCCTAATCTTAGAGGAAATGCTTTCAGTTTTTCACCATTGAGAATGATGTTTGCTGTGGGTTTGTCATATATGGCCTTTATTATATTGAGGTAGTCTCCCGGTATGCCCACTTTCTGGAGAGTTTTTATCATAAATGGGTGTTGAATTTTGTCAAAAGCTTTTTCTGCACCTATTGAGATGATCATATGGTTTTTATTCTTCAGTTTGTTAATATGGTGTATCACATTGATTGATTTGCGTATATTGAAGAATCCTTGCAACTCTGGGATAAATCCCACTTGATCATGGTGTATGATACTTTTAATGTGCTGTGGGATTCTGTTTGCTAGTATTTGGTGAGGATGTTTGCATCTATATTCATCAGTGATACTGGTCTGTAATTTTCTTTTTTTTGTAATATCTTTGTCTGGTTTTGGTATCAGGGTGATGGTGGCCTCATTGAATGAGTTTGGGAGTGTTCCTTCCTCTGCAATTTTTTGGAAGAGTTTGAGGAAGATGGGTGTTAGCTCTTCTCTAAATGTTTGCTAGAATTTGCCTGTGAAGCCATCTGGTCCTGGACTTTTGTTTGTTGGAAGATCTTTAATCACAGTTTCAATTTCATTACTTTTGATTGGTCTGTTTATATTTTCTATTTCTTCCTGCTTCAGTCTTGGAAGGTTATACCTTTCTAAGAATTTGTCCATTTCTTCCAGCTTGTCCATTTTATTGGCGTAGAGTTGCATGTAGTAGTCCCTTAGGATGCTTTGTATATCTGTGGTGTCTGTTGTAACTTCTTTTTCATGTCTAATTTTATTGATTTGAGTCCTCTCCCTCTTTTCTTTATGAGTCTGGCTACTGGTTTATCAATTTTGTTTATCTTCTCAAAGAACCAGCTTTTAGTTTTATTGATCTTTACTATTGTTTTCTTTGTTTCTGTTTCATTTATTTCAGCTCTGATCTTTATTATTTCTTTCCTTCTGCTAACTTTGGGTTTTGTTTGTTCTTCTTTCTCTAGTTCCTTTAGGTGTAAGGTTAGGTTGTCTATTTGAGATTTTTCTTGTTTCTTGAGGTAGGATGTATAGCTCTAAACTTCCCTCTTAGAACTGCTTTTGCCACATCCCATGGGTTTTGGATCATTGTGTTTTCATTGTCATTTGTATCTAGGTATTTTTTGATTTCCTCTTTGATTTCTTCAGTGATCTCTTGGTTATTTAGTAATGTATTGTTTAGCCTCCATGTGTTTGTGTTTTTTACGTTTTTTTCCCTGTAACTGACTTCTAATCTTATAGAGTTGTGGTCAGAAAAGATGTTTGATATGATTTCAGTTTTCTTAAATTTACTGAGGCTTGATTTGTGACCCAAGATGTGAACTATCCTGGAGAATGTTCCGTGTGCACTTGGGAAGACCATGTAATCTGCTGTTTTTGGATGGAATGTCCTATAAATATCAATTATATCTATCCGGTCTATTGTATCATTTAAAGCTTGTGTTTCCTTATTAATTTTCTGTTTGGATCATCTGTCCATTGGTGTAAGTGAGGTGTTAAAGTCCCCCACTATTATTGTGTTACCGTCAATTTCCTCTTTTATAGCTGTTAGCAGTTGCCTTATGTATTGAGGTGCTCCTGTGTTGGGTGCATATATATTTATAATTGTTATATCTTCTTCTTGGATTGATCTCTTGATCATTATGCAGTGTCCTTTCTTGTCTCTTGTAACATTGTTTATTTTAAAGTCTATTTTATCTGACATGAGTATTGCTACTCCAGCTTTCTTTTGATTTCCATTTGCATGGAACATCTTTTTCCATCCCCTCACTTTCAGTCTGTATGAGTCCCTAGGTCTGAAGTGGGTCTTTGTAGACAGCATATATATGGGTCTCGTTTTTGTACCCATTCAACAAGCTTGTGTCTTTTGGTTGGAGCATTTAATCCATTCATGTTTAAGGTAGTTATCGATATGTATGTTCCCATGACCATTTTCTTAATTGTTTTGGGTTTGTTTTTGTAAATCCTTTTCTTCTCTTGTGTTTCCCATTTAGAGAAGTTCCTTTAGCCTTTATTGTAGAGCTGGTTTGGTGGTGCTAAATTCTCTTAGCTTTTGCTTGTGTGTAAAGATTTTGATTTCTCCATCAAATCTGAATGAGATTCTTGCTGTGTAGAGTAATCTTGTTTGTAGGTTCTTACCTTTCATCACTGTAAGTATATCATGCCACTCCCTTCTGGCTTGTAGAGTTTCTGCTGAGAAATCAGCTGTTAACCTTACGGGAGTTCCCTTGTATGTTGTTTGTCGTTTTTCCCTTGCTGCTTTCAATAATTTTTCTTTGTTCTTAATTTTTGCCAGTTTGGTTACTGTGTGTCTTGGTGTGTTTCTCCTTGAGTTTATCCTGCCTGGGACTCTCTGTGCTTCCTGCACTTGGGTGGCTGTTTCCTTTCCCATGTTAGGGAAGTTTTCAACTATAATCTCTTCAAATATTTTCTCGGGTCCTTTCTCTCTCTCTTCTCCTTCTGGGACCCCTATAATTCGAATGTTGTTGCGCTTAATGTTGTCCCAGAGGTCTCTTAGGCTGTCCTCATTTCTTTTCATTCTTTTTTCTTTAGTCTGTTCTGCAGCAGTGAATTCCACCATTCTGTCTTCCAGGTCATCACTTATCCATTCTTGTGCCTCAGTTATTCTGCTATTGATTCCTTCTAGTCTATTTTTCATTTCACTTGTTGTGTTGTTCATCTCTGTTTGTTTGTTCTTTCATTCTTCTAGGTCTTTGTTAAACATTTCTTGCAGCTTCTTGATCTTTGCCTCCATTCTTTTTCCGAGGTCCTGGATAATCTTCACTATCATTATTCTGAATTCTTTTTCTGGAAGGTTTCCTATCTCCACTTCATTTAGTTGTTTTTCTGGGGTTTTATCTTATTCCTTCATCTGGTACATAGCCCTCTGCCTTTTCATCTTGTCTATCTTTCTGTGAATTTGGTTTTGTTCCACAGGCTACAGGATTATAGTTCTTCTTAGGTTGGGACTTCCTGTCTTGCTCACACTGTGATCTCAGAGACTCTCATAGCGTCTTGCTCATGTAAAGTTCATTTCTGTTTCCTTAGTTAATTAGTTAGACGAAAAGCTTTAAGTACTTTAAGCGTATGCTCAGAAACTCAGATGTGTTCATTTACGTTGCCCACATTTTTGCAGTAGTTCATGGGTGACCATGCAGATGTTCTTTTGCAAAATATGGATTTATACTAGGTTAGATCTGAGTCTCTGAAGTTCATAATGAAACACCAGGGAGTTTCTCATTTCTCATAAACTGTTTCAGATTTATGGAAAATAGTGTTATGTCTACTTCTTACTTTCTCCAAATTGATAAGGCTAACCCATGAGTAATCTACCTCACCACATATTTTTGGAAAACATTTCTCACTTAATTGTTAAAGGCATCCCCAAAACCAGATGTAATGTTAAGTAATGCTGTTTACTAAAACTGTGTAAATATATCAAGAAATGTTCGAATTGGTGGAGCTTCTTTTTTAGTGTGCTGTGTGCATGTGTGTATAAATTTTCTTTTAATTTTCTTTAGACCCAAGGAGGCTAAGGGCTGGTTTATGTTGCCTTAAATATAGTAGCTTAAGACAATACTTCTGTTAACAAAAACTCTATTTATTTTGAAAAAAAGTGACTCGTATACATTTATTTGTCTCATTTGTATATTTAGAATTTCTTTTTTAAAAGATGGAGGACTCAAAATTGCCAATGCGACTAAAGCTGATGCTGGAATTTATACGTGCATAGCAGAAAACCAGTTTGGGAAAGCAAATGGCACAACACACTTGGTTGTTACAGGTAGGTGCATTTCTGAAACATTGCTTTACATGGAGATACACTGTGTGGTATGTTATTAAGATCAAAGAAAAAATGTTTTTCACAATATGCAGTGCACCACGAAGGTCGACCTTACATTTGCACTTGTGTTTTCTCTAACAAGTGAAAGTCAAGGGAACAATACTTAATATTTCTTTATACACCATGGTGTGTACCAGGGACACATGACTTACTATGCTGCCAAAATGGGCAGTAGAATTGTAAGTAGCATATGTGGCTGGTCTGCTTTTATTTCGTGCTATTCTAGTATGCCAAATCTTTTGAGTACACTTTTTCCTTTTCCATTATCTTTGATATTTTCTGGAGATGTTTGAGTCCATGGAATAACCCTTGGTATCAAAAAGAATCACTTAGAATTGTGGATGTGTTTGTTCATTTATTCATTGAAGAAAAACATTGAGTATCTACCAAGTGCCAGGTGCTTGGGTTATTCAGTAACAAACTGACAAAGGATGCTGCCCACATGAAGCTTACCTTCTACTAAAGGTAGAAAGAAAATAAGTGGTAGGAATATAAGGCAAGGAAATTCTTAGAAGGAAAGAAATTGCAAACGATTGTAAAATACAGAGGAGTGTGTGGGAGAAGTAAGCTGGAGCATGAACCCAAGTGATCAGAGAAGGAGAGATGTGAACAAAGATTTCATCGAGATGGAGTTCAATAGATTTCTTGGGGACAATCTTGTAGAGGTTTTGTAGGCCTTGTTATGATGTCAGCTTTTAGTTGGCATGAAAAGTCGAGGTTAGTGCAGTTTTGAGCAGAGGAGTGAAATGATGAGAAATATATTTTTAAGGGGTTACTCTAGCTGCTCTGTTGAGAACAGACTGTGGGGAGTCAAGGGTAGAAGTGGGAGGAACCTCAGGAGACATTGCAGTAATCCAGGCGGGAGTGATAATGACCCAGATGAGGGTGGCAGCAGAGCAGTTGATGGGAAGGGATTCGATTCTGCATATGTTCTGCATGTAGAGTCAGTAGGCGTTGCTGGCAAACTGACTGTGAGGTCTGAGAGAAAAAGAAAGAGAAGGATGCCTGCAGAGTGTTTGGTGAACACAGGAAGAATAACAGTCAAAACAACTGAGATGGGAAAGGCTTGAGGTTGCACAGGTTTGGGTAGGAGGAAGATTGTTGTTGTAGAAAACATAATCAATGCCTCTTTTGAAGACTTTTGGTACAACATGGAGCAAAGAAATAGGGAGCAGCGCTGGAAAAGTGGAGTCAAGGGAAGCTTAATTCCCAACTATGGAAAGACTATTGTGATGATAGAAAGGACATTTGCATTTGGGAAAAAACAAATTAGTTAACATTTTAACTTAGTATCCTACCTATTCTAAACATCATTTTTGTAGTCTTTTAAAAGTTTGAGTCTATTTAAATTTTGGTAGTAATACATTTTCCAGTCATTGAAAATACAGTGGTTTCTATCTCTACCGGTATATTTCATGAAGCAATAAAGCTAAAATAAAATTGATTTTGTAGTGGTATTATAACCCTTTTTTATAGGTGACTTCAATTTTTAAACTTCAATATCCCATAAATGTAGATACCCTAATTCACTTAACAAGAATTTGTGTATCCAATGAAATATGTTATGGGTCTGCATCAAAATGTCTCTCTTCATCTTGAAGACTTTTCATGATACAGAGGTATATATATGTATATAGACACATATGTATGTCTACACACACATACATACTATAAGTTAGATTAGCAGTCTTCCTGTTGAAAATTGCTTTCATCAAAATAAAAATGCTGACATTTTACTTAAAACTTTATTATTTCCCCAATAGAACCAACAAGAATAACTTTGGCACCATACAACATGGATGTCTCAGTGGGCGAAAGTGTCATTTTGCCCTGCCAGGTGCAACACGACCCCCTATTAGACATCATGTTTACCTGGTATTTCAATGGGGCCCTCACAGATTTTAAGAAAGATGGATCTCACTTTGAGAAAGTCGCTGGGGTAAGTTGTGACACTTTCCTCATGCTTTTTACATGTGTCTCTGACATATTGTCCCTAAAGAAACATCGGGCACATATCTGTTACTCCAGTAATGTCTGTTCTGTGAGTGAATCGGGGGTTGCAATTCTGTAATGATCTAATTTTATTATAGTAATTACCAGAAAGTGAGCATATTTACTTCAACCCGTAAACTATAATTTTAATTAAAATCGATGTTTGCTGTGTTTGTATTAATTGTTATTTTACACGATACTTTTGTCATTAGTATTCCACAGAAGGGAAAGTGTTCTTACACAACTGTTTATTTTCAACATGATATATTATGAAGTTGAACGAAGTCACATTTGCTAAATGCCTTCCATGTATCAGGCCAGGTGCTTCATCCCAGTTAATCCTTGCAATGACACTGCATGTCATTGGTAAGCATGGCCCTTTTACAGGTGCATAAACTAAGGATTTGTAAAGATATTAACTTGTCCAGGGCCACTGAGCTAGCTAGTGGTGGAACTTACATCCAAGCCTAGATCTGTAAGTCCCCCAAACACAAATACTTTCTCTTGTTTCATTCTGTCTCCTCGTTTGTGATGGTTCTATGTGAGGAAGAATTACAGATTTCAAGGGAAAATGGACACCTTGAGGAGAACTGTTAAGAAGGAACGCAGTGTTGTGAGCCACACAGACTAACAGCAGGCCTCGCACCTGGCCACATGTCTGTAAATCCATCATCACAAGGCCAGTTTCCCTTGCAGACCTGTTTTCTTTGACACAGGGTTTAGCTTCATTCATTTTGGCTAAGACGTCAGTGGTACATCATAGTAGAGTCTGGGTTTTCTCCTTATGGACAAAACGATATGATGGTCAATTCAGCTATATTTATTTAACAATATTTCTTGGGAATTCTCTGGTGGTCCAGTGGTTGGGACTTGGCACTTTCACTGCCATGGCCCGGGTTCAATCCCTGGTCGGGGAACTAAGATCCTGCAAGCCACATGGCCAGGTCAAAAAAAATTAAAAAAAAACAAAAAACACCACTAATATTTCTTCTTAAATGTATATATGTGTATACATGGGGTCTATTAATGTGTTAGGATTGTGTGCAACTTGAAAGGATGGTGTTAGGACTTGAATTATGTTTCCTCAAAAGAAAAGTTCAAATCCTAAGGCCTAGTTGTGATAGGATTGTGGTAGAGGCTAATAATAATAGGATTATTAGCCTCTGCCCCTGGATCCTGGCACAGACCTCCTAAAACCCTTGGAATTTCTTGTGTGATGAAATGTCTTTTTGTCCTAATGAAGTGATGCTAGTTTCAGGATGGTCACCGGAAAGACCAAGCCATGATTAGAAACTTGGAACCTTCAGCACTCCCCATGGATCATAAATTCAGTGCCCAGCTCCTCCATGCTTCAGGAAGGAGGAAGGGGCTGGGCACTGAATTTATGATCAATGAGGCCTATGTGATGAAGCTTCCATAAAAATCCCAAAGTACTTTTCATCACAGAGAGCTTCTGGGTTGGTGAACATATCTACATGTGAGGTGGGTGACACACTCCACCTCCACTGGGATAGAAGCTCTTGTACTTGGAACCCTTCTGGATCTCACCCTATCTACCTCTTCATCTGGCTGTTTATATGTATCCTTTATGATACATAAAGTATTATAAAGTAAATAAATGTTCCCTGAGTTCTGTGAGCCATTCTAGCAAATTACTGAACCCAAGGAGAGTGTCATGGGAACTTCAGTTTATAAGTGGTTGGTCGGAAGTACAAGTGACAATCTGAGACTTGCAGTTGGTGTCTGAAGAGGGGCTGGTCTCAGGGGACTGAGCCCTTAACTTATGGATCTGATGCTAACTCCAGGCAGTTAGTGTCAGAATTGAATTGACTTTTGGGACCCCCCCACCTGGTGTTGGAGAATTGCTCGGTGTGGAAAACACATACATCTGGTGTCAGAAATGTGACGTGTTCCGAGTGTGTATATAGTATTGACTGTAAAGGAGATACAGAAGAGTGTCCTTTACACTAGTACCTGAGAATGTGACCTTATTTGGAAAGGATTGTTGCAGATATATGTAGTGAAGTTATGATGATGTCATACTGGAATAGGATGGGCCCTAATCCAATATGACTGTTGTCCTTGTAATAGGGAAATTTAGGCACAGACAAACACACAGAGAGGAGAATATAGACACAAGGAAGATGGCCCTGTGAAGATGGAGGCACAAGTCACAGAATGCCTGGGGCTACCAGAACCTAGAAGAGGCAGGGAAGAATGGTCTTACCCTAGAAATTTGGGAGAGAGATCTTGATTTCAGATTTGTGGACTCCAGAACTCTAAGAGGATAAAGTTCTGTGGTTTGAAGCCACCCAGTTTGTGATACTTTGTTACAGCAGCCCTAGTGACCCACTACAGCTGGTGTTTAAAAAAATAAAATTAAATTAAAAAAAGGCAATATTTAGATACGCAGCCACAATTAAGTACAATTTCAATGCTGTTTCTATGTTCTATCATCTGGCTTACTCCATTTTCGAAGTTCTAGTTTTCCAAATTGTTCTGATTCAAGGCTTTCAAGAGCTTCACCAATTGCTGCAAACCATTGACATTTCTTTTACTATTGCTTTAAATGCTTTATTTTTTACTTTTTTATTATTTATTTATTTTACATCTTTATTGGAGTATAATTGCTTTACAATGGTGTGTTAGTTTCTGCTTCATAACAAAGTGAATCAGTTATACATATACATATGTTCCCATATCTCTTCCCTCTGCGTCTCCCTCCCTCCCACCCTCCCTATCCCACCCCTCTAGGTGGTCACAAAGCACCGAGCTGATCTCCCTGTGCTATGCGGCTGCTTCCCACTAGCTATCTATTTTACATTTGGTAGTGTATATATGTCCATGCCACTCTCTCACTTTGTCACAGCTTACCCTTCCCCCTCCCTGTATCCTCAAGTCTATGCTCTAGTAGGTCTGTGTCTTTATTCCTGTCTTACCCCTAGGTTCTTCATGACATTTTTTAAAATTTCTTAAATTCCATATATATGTGTTAGCATACGGTATTTGTCTTTCTCTTTCTGACTTACTTCACTCTGTATGACAGACTCTAAGTCTATCCACCTCATTACAAATAGCTCAATTTCGTTTCTTTTTATGGCTGAGTAATATTCCATTGTATATATGTGCCACATCTTCTTTATCCATTCATCCGATGATTGACACTTAGGTTGTTTCCATCTCCGGGCTATTGTAAATAGAGCTGCAATGAACATTTTGGTACATGACTCTTTTTGAATTATGGTTTTCTCAGGGTATACGCCCAGTAGTGGGATTGCTACTTTAAATGCTTTTTTTTTTAAGTCACTGATTTCTTCTGTCACAACAGGAAAAGGCATATGCCAGTATCCTCAGCCAACTCTTTACTCCGTACTTAGGATTTATCATTTTCCTTTCCTTGGAGAGGAGTCAAGGGAAAAAAGAAAAGGCTAGAATGTTACCTTCACTGCTGTAACCCAGCTCTTGCCCTAACTTTAATTCATAAAGAATTTGATTTGAAACATTAATTAGTTGCCTTTGCTGTATAATGTAGATAGCACCATGATTTATCTCCTCGATTGTGAACTGTTGATAATATTATATCCAGTACAATGTCCTTTGTCTGTACTAATGCTAAAGAAATACACATTAAAAGACTAAAAACCCAAAGTACTTTGATTTGATTTTTTTTAAATTAATTTATTTATTTTTATTTATTTTGGGCTGTGTCAGGTCTTAGTTGCGGCACGCAGGATCTTTCGTTGTTGCGCCCGGGCTTCTCTCTAGTTGTGGCGTGCCGGTTTTCTCTTCTCTAGTTGTGGCGCGTGGGTTCCAGAGCTTGTAGTTTGCAGCACACAGGCTCTCTAGTTGAGGCTCGCGAGCTCAGTAGTTGCGGTGCACGGGCTTAGTTGCCCTGCGGCATGTGGGATCTTAGTTTCCTGACCAGGGATGGAACCCGAGTCCCGTGCGTTGTAGGGTGGATTCTTTACCACTGGACCACCAGGGAAGTCCCAGCAGTTTGATTTTAATATGCATCAAACATCCTCAAACAAACATTTCACTGACACTGAGCTAGATGGCTGCTTTCTCTAAGAGGGTCTTGGAATTAAAAATATTCAAGATAATACTTTAACTTAGCTGCTCCTGTGCTACTGATAGGTTCTACGTAAGGTATTGAGTCAGTCATCTCTCTACAGGAATCAAGTATCTGAAACATGAAACTGCATGAATTAACCCTATCACTTGCCAGTTCTGGTCTTTTTCAAACATGTTTGCTCATGGCCTATGCATTTTTTTATTGACTTGTGCCATTAGTAACTTAGTATTCTCCCATCAGTATAAAATGTAAGCCATACAAATGACATTACCCTTAAGCACAAGCAATTGAGTAAATTGCTCTCCTGTTGCATGAGAAGGGAATCATATAACAGCTCTTGTCCTCTGTGTATTCATTGCAGCATTCACGTTAATACCTAGGAAGTCTGCTTGTCTTTTATCCCAGTGTGTTCATAGATATATCCCCTGTTTTCAAAAGCAACAAAATGTGAGGGGGAAGCCGGTAACGGGGAAGGTTGCTTAGAAAGCTGGATAGTGTAGGAGCCATGTTTTAAAAAGAGGGTGGGTAGTTTAGAAAATGGAAAATCTAACTGACAGCTTTCAACTGTTTCAGCCACTTGTCATTGAGACGACTCTGGGTATTCAGTATTCATTCATTCATTGCAAACCAACAAGCAAACGAAAAATCCCACACCTTTTGGGGAAACTCCAAAAGCTCCAATTTAGATCAGATCTGTTGTGTAGACTTGCATGTCATGCCAAAGGAGTGTGATGACAGTGTTGGAGGAGAGGAAATTGTCACATCCAGGGACCCGCTCGAGTCCTTGGGACAGACCTCCAAGTGAGGGTCCTTGGCTGCAAGCAGGCAAGAATTCAAGAGCCAGCCAAAGTAAAGTGAAAGCAAATTTATTTAGAGGGACACACTCCATAGGCAGAATGCGGTCCTGCTCAGAAAGTGAGAGTGGCCCCAGGGCCTGGGGTTGGTCATTTTTTTGTGGGCTGAGTAATATCACATGCTAAAGAGTAGGAGGAATATTCTTGCTATTCCAGGAAAGGGTGAGGATCTCCAGGAATTGGGCCACTTTTAGTATTATAATGAAGGTATAATGAGCTAAAGGTCAAGGACCAGACTGTTCTCCATGCCACCTTGGTTTCAGCCGGTTCCAGCCAGTTTTTATCACATCCTAAGGGCTGCACCCCTTCTTCATTTATCTAGTGGTTGTATCCTGCCCGTTTCCCTCCTGTCTCAACAGCAGTTATAGGTTTCTGCACTGTCAGAATGTATAGCATTCAGAAGAGCTTATTAAGCCAACTGTCCAAAACAAACTGACACATCACAAAGGAAAAATATGGGTCATATACAGGCTTTGTTCCATGGGACAAATCAGCGTTGTATAGATAAGTCAGCAGTAAATGGCATCCACTTAAGTCCATTGTTTGCCAAGCAAATCTTGGTTATAGGCAGAGTGTGGTGTAATTAGAGAAGCAGGGGATTTGGGTTCAGATACAGGTGAGGTCTAGATTCTGTTGCTTACTAGATGATGTCCTTGCATGAGTTACTTAACTTTCTGTTCCCCATTTTCTGGTTTCTTTTCACATCGGTTTTTAGTATTTGCCATGTTCCCTCCCACCACAAGATTTTGCACACACTGGTCCCTCTTCCAGGAACATTGTGCTCTCTCCTTTTGGGCTATATCTAGATATCTCCATATGTAGTTGTGCATATGTAGGTAAGAATGTATGTAGTTACATGTATGTAAATTTCATATATGCACAGTAATAGGAAGAGACACAGTCCCGACAATATGTCTACAGTAGCACTCTATCATAGCCATGTTTAACCAACAGAATTCCACTCCATGCAAAAAATAATAATTCGGGCTTCCCTGGTGGCACAGTGGTTGAGAGTCCACCTGCCGATGCAGGGGACACGGGTTTGTGCCCCGGTCCGGGAAGATCCCACATGCCCCAGAGCGGCTGGGCCCGGGAGCCATGGCCGCTGAGAAAAAAAAAAAAAAAAAAAAGGAAAAAGACAGAGAGAGAGAGAGAGAGAGAGAGAGAGAGAGAGAGGAAAAAAAAGATTGCATCATTCACCCAGTTCCCAGTATAACATCTTTCTTTCTCAGCTTTTAAATATATCGAAGCTTCCACTGACAGGAAAAAGGAGATAATAGCCCCCAAATTCAAGGGAAATGAAAGAACATTTTTGGCTGGTACCTGAGGATTTAGGGGCCTGGAAATTTAAGTATGCTTTTAAGAGCGTTCAAGAATAATTTGGCTTGCCTTGATAAGCTAACCTTTGGACTTAGACATATTACATTATGGAGACTGACTGCAGCTAGAAACTGTTGAACCTAAACACCCCAGAAGTTCCCTGTATATTGTAAGGATGTTTGAATAGATATGCTTTGATAAACCTGATGTGCGGCAGATACTTTAGAAATGAGGAATGTATAGAGCCAAGCTATAGAGCTTCACACATTTTATGGGATTGGATCTATGATGAATTAGAATGTGTGTGGATAAAAGTCACTGGAAGCAGTAAGAGGTTTAGCAGCGACAGCCAGTCTGTGACTCACTGAACTGGCTGCCTTCGGTGTGCTTTATCTCCCACAGGCCACAATCTCAGTCTAGTGCTTGAGAGCTTGAGACCTGATGTATTTCCCAGCTCTCAGTGGCAGAAAAGAGTATGTTTGAAAGAAATCCTTTGTGTATAATAAATATGGTCACCTTGACTTGATTTATTTCATAGAATTGCTTGGGTATGAGAACTAAAAGTTTGACAATAGCAGTTATTTTACAACACAAAATTCTGTAAGAGGTCTGGTGTGCATTTTAAATACAGAACTGCGGTAAAGCACTCATTCAAACACTACCTGTGGTGACACACTGCGTTTGTAAACATCTCCCACTTAGAGTGTCTTATAAATTTTATATCTTGTCCAAATTCAAAGTATAAACTGACTTGGAAGGATCCTTTAGAGAATACATCCAGTACTGAGTCCATAAAAGTTGGGGATTAGACCAGGGGAATTAATATTATTCATCTTAGCATACATCCCTGAAGCCCAGCCCCTCCCACAAAACTATTTGGGGATGAAAAAACAAAGATTCTCCAATGCCTATTGGAAACGGGGAAATGCATAAAAGAGTTGAAGTTGAGTTTATTTCACTAACTCATTGTTTGCTCAGCCAGGCATCCTAGAGTGTGCATCCTGGGTATGATTAGTATCCCAGGGCTGCGTTTATTACGCACAATGTTTGTTAAGATGAATGGTCCAATCCACCCCTAGTAGAAACCCTGTAAGATTGAAATTTATAAGAAGACGAGCAGAAGTCCAACCAAGTAACGTGTGACTTGAATTAAAACCCATAAAGACAGCGGAGTTACAACAAAAACCAAGGCTGTACATGGAAAGATGTGCAAATATTTATCAGTCAAATTCAACAAAAAGAAACACGGTAACAGTCACCAATTTAAAAAATAATAAGAATTCAAGGCAAACCTTAAGAGTAAAAAAGGTAAGTTTATTTTGGAAAAAGTTTGCTCTGCCATATGCAGGGGTAATAATCATAAATCATAGTATTCCAGTTAATGTACCATTAAAGTATATCAAGTCAAAAACAAAGAGAAAATGAGAAACTAAACTGTCATGTAGTCTGAGAGCTCCTCTTTCAACCATCAACAGATCAATTTGCCAAAAATCAGAAACACAATTTAATACTATTTTGCAATGGAAGTAACAGATACACATAAAAAATTGATCCTAAAAATAGAAAACGCACATTCCTTTTCATCTTTTTCACACCCTTGTAAATTTTAGGAAAGAAAGTAACAAAACAACTATATATTAAGGAGATGGAAGAATAAATGGATGGATGGAGCAATGTCCAAAAGCAATAGACGAGCTCTGGAAAATATTAATGAAGAATAAAGGTTAAAGCAGCTAAAATTAGAAATGAGAAAGAGAATGTAATGGGTGAGAAAGAATTAAAAATAAACAGAATATTCCATGTTCAAGTCATATACATGAAAACCCAATTAAGTAGAAAATTTGGGAGAGAATATAAGTGATCAAAATTAATAAGAATTTAAAAAGCTAAGTAGATTCATAATCATGAAAAACTGTAAATTAGTAACACCCCCTCCCCCATTTCCCCCACAGAAAAAGATTCTAAGGCTAGAATTTTACTGGTAATTTCTTTTAAGATTTTAAGAAATAGACAAATTGTTATATAGACTATTTGACAATATAAAAAGTTTTAAATCTTTTCAATTTATTTTGTAAGATTAGCATATTCCTGAGAACAAAACCTGGCAAGATAACAAATAATTAGTAAATATGAATCGATTTCATGAATGTAGTATGAAAACCTAAATAAAATTTTAGCAAAGAACAACTGAACGTCGTACTGAAAGAGTAAACTTTCATAAGCACTGGATGATGATCTAGGAAATGTGCATGCTTCACATCAATAGATATAATAAAATAGACCACTGTATTCTCAATGGGCATTTATAAGACATTCAATAAAATTAATGACCAGTTGTAGGAACAGAAAAGTGCTTCTTCCACATCTCAAAAAGGTCTTTAAAGGGAATATCAAGAATACTTTTATTTAAATCAACAATACGACAGAATGCACACAGGTACCATTACTTTAAAACCATTTGGAGGTGTTTGGGCCAATTCAGTAAGGGATGAACAAGAATAAAAGGTCTAACTTTAGAAATAAGGAAACAAAATTACCATTATTTGGACAAAATATCAGGGCTACTCAAAACCCAATAGTATCAGCTCTAAAAGTTTTAAAAAATAATCAGAGTTCAGTCAACTACTGGGATACAAGATAAATTCACAAAAAGTAATAGCTTACTTATGTATCAACAGTAACCAATAAGCAGTATAACGGGACAAAAAGGTCCCTCAAAAGATGTATAAAATGCATGTTAATAATTTGCACAAGTACACAAGGCCTAAATAAAGACAACTCCAGTTTTCTGTTAGGGTGGATGGATGGATGGATGGATGGATTGGATGTGGAGTGAGACAGGGAAAGAATCATGAAAAAAAAAAAATCAGTGCTCCTAGATGAAATAAAGCAGCTATTATATTGTAAGGATTTTCATTTGTCTTCGATATTTTTCCTATGCTTCTAAAATGACTAGCAATCAGACACCACTTTACACAATTCTGGGAGTATTTAGGTAAGGAAAAGAATAGTTAACAGTATTTTGAAAGAAGAGTAATGACACCTTGTCAGTAATTCCCAGGAAGTTTTCTGGGGGGTATTTGTTCAGGTATGAATTGCTGGATAGGACTAGAATTATACATATAGTTGCATATGCATACATATAGTTACATATAGTTAAAACATCGGAACTCAAAATTCCATCTCTTGTAACTTATTTCATTCTCCTATGAGCTGTTGTTAATCTTTCTTTGCCTCAGTTTCTTCATCTGTAAAACTGACATGATAATAGTCATTTATTCTGAGGTTTGTGTATAAAATACTTCAGAACAACCCATGTTAGCTGTTGCTGCGGTTGTTCTTGCTGTTACTGTTACTGCTACTAGCGCTGCTGGTAGGAATGCTTCTAAAGTGTTCTCTGGGAAAGCTGCGGCAATTTACATTCCCTTCAGCAGAGCAGGAGGTGCCTGTTGCCCCACATTCTTTTCCACACATGATTTTTTCCCTTGTTTTTTTCAATAAAAATTTTCCCAAACAGATGGTTGAGAAGTGATATCTCATTATCAACAGTTTCTCATTTCTCAGATTAATAGTAAGATGGAGAATCTCTCCATTTTGCTTATTAGTAATTTGGATACTTAAGAAAGATTCAGAATTATGACTGGCTCCTCCAAATCAAGAAAATTGGGGGCTTAATACTGACTAATGAAATGTATCGTTACTTCTGCAGAAAACAAAAAATTACCTAATTTCTAGCTAGAGAAATTCACAGTAGCCCAGCTGCCTGGGTTATTGTGCAGAAGAGTGTTCAAAAAATTATTTTAAATCTAGCAACGGAGAATGACTTCCAAAAGTTACAAAAACAAAACACACTGCTTCAAGACAACCATCAACCAGATAAGACCTATTTTATTTTTGCTAGAAACACAGTAATGATATTGGCATTTGCATGTAATAGATTTTCACCTCATGTATATTTTGTGTCCATTGGACAGTGTTCTCCTTAGGTCACAGCAGGAAATCCTTCACTTACACACAAATTCACCGTGTGTACTGGCCATTTCCTGTCCCTATTCCGTACCTTGCAGATTTGTATCCTTTGCTCATTTCTTCAATTAGAAGTCAAGCCTTTTGCTTTACAGATTTACAGTAGGTCCTTATGTAGTCAAGCTATTAATTAGATCTTAGTGTGATTCACTGGAAATATCTCCCTTTGGTTTGTCACTTTTATGTTAACTTTGTCTATTATTTTCACTCAGTAAAAGTTTTCATTTTCATGTAGTCAAAAAATCTGTATTCTTCTTTTCTTAATAGCTTTCATAACTTTTCTTGGGTTGAATGGGATATTCAAGCTGTAGGAATTTGAAGGGGAATATGAAGGTTTTAGAACTAGTGTTGCAGGAGGGTTACATAAGAAACTTTGGGGAAGTTAGATAGGCTAGTGATACTAGGAGAGAAACTTTGGGAGAGATGCAGATGTTTAAAGAAGATTTCAGGGAGATTTTGTTGTGAATTTCATATTTTTCCCTACAAACCTTCCATAAAATGACATCACTCCAATTCTTAGGAATTGACTTTTTTTCTCAGGGGTGGGGTTGTCAGTTGTTCACTGTTGAGCTTAGGACATACTGGGATTCCACCACTGGAGCCACCCTACTGTTAGCCAGTTGAAAACTATAAGCTACCATCAAAGAGACAGTAATGTGTATGTTTGTGTACCTGTAAATATGTTTGTGTATATACCAGCACATGAAAATCCAAACACCATTATGTACAGATACTTAAAAAATAATCTCTAAAGAAAGTTCTAAGAGAGTCAAGTAACAATTCTTTCGATATTGATTATGATTACTTAAGATCCTCGAAATTGTGATTAACAGATATTTACCTGCATCTGTGATTTGCAGTTAAAATATCTCATCTCTGGAGGCAGAGGAAAGAACTAGCAGTTTATAATTTTGGTTTGGTTTTGTTTGGCAAAGGGGGTGGGGCTAAGGTTCATGAATACATTCTGAAAAAGAGGACTTGTCAAAAATAGGCGTAAATTGGGCTTCCCTAGTGGCACAGTGGTTGAGAGTCCGCCTGACGATGCTGGGGACACGGGTTCGTGTCCCGGTCCGGGAAGATCCCACATGCCGCGGAGCGGCTGGGCCCGTGAGCCATGGCCGCTGAGTCTGCACGTCCGGAGCCTGTGCTCCGCAACGGGAGCGGCCACAGCAGTGAGAGGCCCGCGTACCACAGGGGGGAAAGAAAAAAAAAAGGCTTAAATCTAATAAATCCAATAAATGAACAGATCAAACTGAATGAGGAGGTAAATGGTGTCTTCTAATCATAGCATTATCTTTTATTCGTGATGGTTTATTTATTTAACACCTTTATTGAGAAATCATATAATTGAACTAAAGTGTACAATTAAATAGCTTTTACTATATTCAAAGAGATGTGCCTCCATCACCATCACCAATTTCAGAATATTTTAATTACTTCAGAAAAAGACCTCACACCCATTATCCATAATTCCCCCAACTCCTCCAACCTTCAAACAGTCCCAGCCCCAGGCAACCACAAAGCTACTTTCTGCTCTGGTATTTGCCTATTCTGGACATTTCATATAATAGAATCATGAAGGATGTGGTCCTTTATGACTTGTAAATTTTTAATTTATTTTTTACTTGTTATTAATAAGTATTTTATTAACTTATTTTTATTAATAAATTTTATTTTTAGAGCAGTTTTAAGCTCACAGCAAAAGTGAACGGCAAGTACCAAGAGTTGTTCCCATACAACCCCTGTCCTCACACGTGCACAACCTACTCCACTATCAATATCCTGCGTCACAGTGGTCCGTTTGTTACAATCCATGAACCTACATTGACACATCATTATCACCCAGTGTCCGTGGTTTACATTAGCGTTCATTCTTGGTGCTGTACATTCATTAGGTTTGGACAAATATATAAGGACATGTATCCACCATTAGAGTATTGTACAGAGTAGTTTCGCTGCCCTAAAATTCCTCTGTGCTCCATCTATTCATCTCTCCCTCCCCCAACCCTTGGCAACCAATAATCTTTACTATCTCCATAGTTTTGCTTTTTCCAGAATGTTCTATAGTTGGAGTCACGTAGTATGTAGCCTTTTCAGATTAGCTTCTTTCACTCAGTACTATACATTTATATTTCCTCCGTATCTTTCAATGGCATAATAGCTCTTTTTTCTCTTGACTGGATATAGTAGTTTATCCACTCACCTACTGAAGGCCACCTTGGTTACTTCCAAGTTTTTGAAATTATGAGTATAGCTGCTTTAAACATCTGTGTGCAGGTTTTGTGTGGATGTAAGTTTTCTATTTGGGTACATATCAAGGAGTAAGATTTCTGGGTCATATGGTACGAGTATGTTTAGTTTTGCTTTCCTCCTAGCAGTGAATTATTATTTTGAAAAAACTGTTATCTATTAGATAAATTAGGAATATTTCACTTATTTATTTTCTGATGCTCTTCCCTTCTTTATGGAGGGCCGTGTTTCTGACCTATCATTTTCATTCTTTCTGGAGAGAGGCCTGTTGTTTGATTTCAGATATAAATTTGGGAAATTCTCAGTCACCACTGCTTCAAATATTACTTTCTTCCTTTTTCTCTTTCTTCTCCTTCTGATATCTCCATTACACAGTTCTTAAGTATTTTATTCTTTATTTTCAGTTGTTTCATCTTTCATTTTAAGTTTTGGAAGATTTGATCATCATATCCTCAAGCTTAGAGATTGTCTTCTCAGCCATGTTTAGTCTACTAATGAGCTCATGAAAGCCATTATTTATTTCTTTACAGTGTTTTTGATCGCTAGCATTTCTTTTTTGTTTTTTAGAATTTCCATCCCTCTGCTTACATTATCCATTTCTTTTTGCAATCTATTTTTTCCATTAAATCCCTTAGCATATTAATCATAGCTCTTTAAGATTTCTCATCTGATACTTCATGCCATATCTAGTGCCTGTTCTGACGTGTATTCAGCCTCTTAACACTATGTTTTTTGCATTTTCACATGCCCGGTAATTGTTCTGTTGAAAGGCATGCGTGACGTGTATGTAGTAGCTGAAAGGAACTGCAGTGAGCAGGCCTTTACAAATATCGTGGGGAGTCTGTGGGGTGGTGAGAGGAAGTGTTCTCCAGTCCTGTGACTTGCTCTGCTGTTTCGGTGAACCTGTGCCCCTGGACTGTGAACTTCCGCTATGCTCTTCATCTCCTTTCCCATCTGGTGAGACAGGATGGCTGGAGGTACTGGAGCTGTGTATTTCCCTTCCCCGCCGTGTGGGAAGCTAGAGGGATCAGGATTTGGGTATTTTTCTTAGGAAGAGGTATTAGGCTCTTACAAAACCAGAGCCAGGTTAGGCTCTGGTAAAGTAGTTTCTCCTAAAGGCAACCTTTGTTCAGAAGAACAGAGTGCTCTGGCTTATTTCATAATGGTTCGTTTTCCCTTGCCCTGCCAGAAACATGAGGGTATCTTTCTTCACCATTCACTGTGAGGACCCAGTAGAGCTCCTGGAGGGAAAACTCAGAAAAGTATGGGGAACCACCTGTGTCTGGGTTCCCTGGAGTGTCAGCTCTCAGACCTGTCCACGCTGACCCTCCAGCAATTCATCCATCACAGTTTGGGTTTCTCTACCCCAGTCCTGGCTCCCAGGGAAATTTCTGCTGGTGGATTTCTGCTCCAGTAAGTTGTGCTTCTCTGTATTTGTCAGTCTGTCTCTCCACTTTTGAAGGCAGTGGTCTTTTCCATGGCCTCACTTCTCTGTCAGATCAAAGAGGAGTCACTCAGCTTTTACTTGTTGTTAGAACAGTGATGACTGCTAAACTGCTTATATGCCAACTGAAAATCGGAAGTCAGGGTGACTGGCCTGTTTTTTAATCGGGTTATTTGCCTTTTTATTATTGAGTTGTAATTGTCCATAGTGGCTTGGATTTTTATTCTCCGATTTCATAAAGAAAAGTATTCTACTTTGCAGGACAGTATTTAATTATACCATTTAATTGATCTGGACCTGAATAAGAAAGTGAAGAATAAATGGCTCATTTGGGGCAATTTAAAATTTTAGACACAAAACCCAGGAATTTTCGCTGTTTTTTATAACAGTCGCTGTTTTTTATAACACTCTGATTTTGTAAGCGATTTTTTAATACTGACTTTAAAATTTTACATCATAACTGTTTACAAAAAAAATAGTCTTTAAAATTTTAGACACAAAACCCAGGAATTTTCGCTGTTTTTTATAAACAGTCGCTGTTTTTTATAACACTCTGATTTTGTAAACGATTTTTTAATACTGACTTTAAAATTTTACATCATAACTGTTTACAAAAAAAATAGTCTAATGATAGATTGGATTTGGCATCCAACCTAGTCTTTTTTATCATCTTTTTAAATATGACTTTGAGATATTTATTTATTTATTTATTTATTTATTTATTTATTTATTTCCAGATTATCAGGAAGACTGTGGGAATACATTGGTCTGAAGTTGTAGTAAAGTTGGTGTGATCTCTTTGGGAGCAACTCTCCTGGGAGAGAGTATAATTTTATTCTCTCTGACTGCGGGTATCCTTTCTCTGGCTCACACATAGGCTCCTGACATGAAAGGGCGTCTAGATCAGAGTTGGTGGGGTTGTTTTAAGTCTGTCTTGGGTTCTTGGCACAGTCAGAGTAAAACAACCCTGCAGGGATGAATCTTGATAAACAAATACCACGAACTCACTGTTCTCCCTCCCTCAGATTTCCTGATGGGAGGAACCCAAGGAAAAGACAGAAAGTAAGGGCACCATTTTATATAGTCCATGTAGGTCAGATGCCTCCAAAAGAAGCAGCATGGCACGTACAGAATGGATCTGGAGGGGCGTGTCCAATGGTGTTTTCCAAAGATGACTGCAAAAGCATACTTTGTACCCAACTTGCTCGTCTTTCAATGTGAGTTTGACAGTCTTCCCCATCAAGTGGTGAAATGTATGCCTCTTGTCTTGAACCCAGGTAGACCTTTGTGACTGATTTGATCAATAAAGAAAAGCAGGAGTGATGCTCTGTGATTGCTGAGGCTAGCTCGTAAAAATGCATGCACTTCCACCTTGTTCCATTGGTGCAATTTCTCTTGGAATTCCTGCTTGGAAGCTCAAGTAGATGGTGGAGAGGTCTACCTTAAGAGAATGGCTGAACTCCCAGCCAACAGCCAACACCACTCTCCAGTCATGTAAGCTGGCTTGCCTGTCCCCATTCTAGCTGCCCCAGCTGATGAGGTTTACAACAGAGATAAGCTGTCCCCCTACTGATCTCTGCTCAGATTATATATTGCTGAGCAGAGTAAATGATCATCAGTTTTTTAAGCCACTAAATTTGGGGGGTAATTTATTACACAGCAAGAGTAATTGGAACTAGAACTGAGCACAAGACATTTGCACAACTTGGTCAAGTTTCCATGAAACAGTGGCTTTTTGTGCCTTTGTATCAATGGATTTCCTTTTTCATATACTAACATTATAATTCTGCAAGGGCAGATCTGCTCCCAGTATATTTTAAACCTCTAATATGAGGGTAAAAGCAACAAAGACAAAAAAAAGACCTGTGATCTATGAGATAAATTGTTACTCAGGGTAGGCTCTTGTGACTTGAAATACTTGCATTCTGAGCTGTCATCACATCAATTCAGAGTAATCCTAGGGTGATTCACATTGACTAACAGTAAGTTTCTATATGAATCTATAGAAATCTATCACCATGTTGAATTATTTCAGTGACTACTTGTTTTTAAAATGACAACAAGTACACCAAGGCAATCTAATGTCACGGAAATGCGCCTTGTACTTGACATCTAGTACCTGTTTCACAGATACTAGTTTTCTCACCCATCTTCCAGAATGAAAATATGTACAGGTGTACTGTTCTCAGCTTATAAACCCAGCGCTAAACAACCTAACTTAAGGATTATTTTATGCATTTATTAATTGCAGAGTTTTAGAGCTAGGGAAAAGAGTGCCTATCTTGAAGCTTTTATTTCCAGGAGGAGTGATGATGTGAAGAATATAAAATCTCGGGCATTTAATGCTTTTAGATACTAACTGATCATTAGAATCAGCTAAAGGATCTCCTCTTTCTAGTCCATTTTGATTTAACTGTTCTGGGATGTGGCCTAGGGATTTCTGGTATGTTTTTTCTTTTTTTTTTTTTTTTTTTACGGTACTCAGGCCTCTCACTGTTGTGGCCTTTCCCTTTGCGGAGCACAGGCTCCAGACACGCAGGCTCAGCGGCCATGGCTCATGCGCCCATCCGCTCTGCGGCATGTGGGATCCTCCTGGACCGGGGCACAAACCCACAGGCTCAGCGGCCATGGCTCACGGGCCCAGCCGCTCCGCGGCATGTGGGATCTTCACGGACTGGGGCATGAACCCGTGTCCTCTGCATCGGCAGGCGGACTCTCAACCACTGCGCTACCAGGGAAGCCCTCTGGTATGTTTTTAAAGACTCTCCAGGTGAATTTACTGTACAGCCAATGTTGAAAACTACTGGGTTAAGTGATCTGGGTAGCCCAGTGTTTTGCAAAGCACAGGCTAGGTACCCAATAGGCACTATTAAATAATGCAGAATGAGATCTATTCTATTTTCAATTTCATTTCAGTCATTTAGGTTAAATCAAGGAGAATAATTCAGTATGGTGTTAGGTTTGTCACGAATGATTTTCTAATTTTTGCTAATCTCCCTTTTTAATTAAAAGAGCAAAGGTCCAGGTCTCAGAGACTTTGAGAGTGCCCAGCTAGTGTCCATTTACATTATTTTCCACTCACAGTTTTCATTTCATCAGTTAACTATTACTGTGTTCAGCAGTTTTCCATGTTAGATAAAAAAAAGTACACATTTTCTGTATTGACTTTCATATTATTTAAGAAGGTTAAACAGTTTAAGAAACAAGTAAATAGTAGAGCATTTAGTACTGGAATATGGCAAAAAAAAAAAAAAATGTGGAGGTGTAACTCTAATGGTTGAAGTTTAGAAAACACTGAGGTAACAATCACTGTGGGAATAGACACTGCATCCTGCCCAACTTCCAGTAAGGTACTCCATAAACACTACACTGGCCAGAAAAAAAAAAATCCCCAAGTTGTTAATGTGAACTTGATGTTGAAATAGAAAAGCTGATACCTTTAAGGTAACTTGGGCATTTGATACAGTTTAAAATATGCATGAAGGTCTTTGACCAAGTTTTTATCTTTCATGTGTTATTCTTTCAAAACACTTACGACGGGACAAGCTGGGGCTCTAAATCCTGTAATGGATCAATTATTTCAGTTTATTGGTACCAAAGAAAGTTGAAAAATTTTGATGTGAACAGATTGCACATTACCTGCACTAGATATCACCTGTTTGGACAACCAGGCATCAGACAGTTTCAGATGAAATTATTAATCAGTCAGAAAAACTAAAATGGTTTACAGTGTTACGGCCCATTTTCATGTTTCAGTGGTTGCCAATTATTTCTGTTCCTTGGTTGAGCAGTGTCCATTTGTAACAAAGGTGGCCTTGTTGCAGCCATTTGAGGTAGGGATGGGGCAAGATTTAACTTGGTTGGTCAGAAATACAGAGGTGACCCATCTGCCACCAATTCCCTTAGGGACCTTCACAGAGAAAAACACCACTCAGGTTTCAGAAGTAACCTGGAGGCTTGACTGTTCGCTAGTCACCTGTGTATGATTTACATGCAGTGTCAGGACTTGGAAGGCAACCCAGTGACGGGATGAATGATTAACATTGGAATCTATACAGAAACAGGCTGTGTAAAGTGATTTTTAAAAAGGAGGCGTTTCTGTTCTACCTTGCCTTCCAAATAGTTGTCAAAATGCTTTTTTTCCCCTTTAATTGGAAAATTATGCTTCTTGGCAGTCCAGCAGCAGCATTTACATCGAATGCTTACTAGGAAATTAGTTTTTGCTGAAAATTTGTTTTATTCAAAGTGCATGCTACATTTGCAGGGGTCAAGAGGTTTTCCTATTTCCAGGGTTTATTTTATACCTTGATTTGTAGCATATGGTAGATCTCACAATGTACTCTCAGCTTACGTGTAATTAGTAATGAGTTGTCTGCTTTCTTACCTTCAGCTGGCGTGGGGTATCACATCATGCAATGCTTTTCTTTCAGTGCAGAGTGGTTTTTCAACTACATCAAAAATTCCACTAGCATCATCACCTAAGAAAATATAGGGAAAAAGTTAACAAGCTTATCTTCTTTTTCGTCTCATGCGCTCCCTGGATTTTCTCTTAGCATTTATTTCAAAGGTGATTTGACTTATAAATCCATATACTGTTTATACCTGTAACATGTCCTGGAAATATGATCTTTTCTAGGAGAAACCTATATAATTAGGTGAACAACTAATTAGATAATTAAGTAATTCTAGAAAAGCTTACAAGTTTTTTCAAATATAATAAAAAAAATTACTATCATTAAGACATGAATATGAACCTGAAATTAGCTACAGTGAAATTTTAGTTTTCTGGGGACAGAAATGGAGCTTTTGGTAGTGGAAGAGGCCTATTCCTATGGATTTGTGGATTAACTATCCCCCCTGACATTGCCTATCCCTCCCATTCCCAAAAGAGACTATGTTGTCACCTGCCTTAGAGTCTCTGCATATGTGTAAGTGCTCTAATGTAGACTCTTTTTTTCTTACCCTCTTTTGCTAGATAGCTTGTATTCATATTGCAAATCTTAGCTCAACTATCAATACATTGAGACTCCAGAATCATAGATCTGTCTGTGTATTTTGAACTTGCATTACACTGTAATTTTACATTGATTTGTGGTAGTCATTTGATTAATGGCTGTCTTTCAACTGTAAGCTCCATGAACGTAAGGACTGTTTTTTTCCCTCACTATTGTATCCTCAGCGACTAAAGTATAGCCATTGCCTAATGAATAGTTTTGGAATGAATGATCCTATTTAAAAAGATAGTGCTTCTGAGGAAGAGCTAAAATTCTTATGACTTAGGGAAATGTCTCCCTCTTCTTAACCCCCTGCTTAAGCTGTAGGAATAGGCCTCTTGCACTGTTAAAAGCTCCGTTTTCAAATATTGCTGTGACCAGCGGCATAGAAAAAGGACTTGCTTTCTGGAAAGACTGGGAATTACACTGCTTCACTTTGAGGGGGACGTTTGAAGGGCAATAGGGATAAGCGAAGTGAAGAAAATGAAGATTTGACTCTGCTTTGTCCCAATTCTAGTCTGTTCTTTTTGAGGGAAGGGGGACAAAGGAGAGTTTAGGAAAACAATACAAAGAAAGACTAACAAACTAATTTAGCAGATAATAAAGTAGAAAGCTATTTTTATTCAAAGGGTTATTAGTGTTCCTAAGAATTTATTCACAGATTATTAATGTTTGTAATGTTTGTAAGTTGTTTTATACTTACACTCTGAGGAATTAGAAGCATGTTTCTAAATGTATCTAAATAATAGATGCAATTTTACTGATAAATATACTGAAAAATAATCTGTCAAGTGCTATTTTACCACAACTAGACTAATGCTACTTGGATTTTTTTGGACGTTCCTCTCCTGTCCCCTTTATCATAGTTAATCAGTAAAAAACTATATTCTAACCATTAGCAGTGAAAATTGGTGGGGACAAGAATTGGTTTGATGTAAGTGAAACTTCCCTTTGGAATTTCCTTTTTTATACTTTTTTAATGTCTGGGAATAATCAATTGCATTTTAATAAGAAGTTATAGAATATTCTAATTAGTTGCACTTTTATTATTAAACATTTAATTCTTGTGAAAGAAACTGGAGTTGGGAATAACAGCCATGTTATTTGACCTTTTCAGTGATGGTCCTATTTATAATGGAGCGTTTAGAGCTATAGTTGTACATTATAACAACTGCATCTTGAGAGTCATTATGTTCTGCCAAAAAATACACAAATTATAAGTGTGTAGCCCAGTGAATTTTCACAAAATGAACACATTCAGGTAACCATCGATGATATCAGGAAGCAACATGACCCCTTTTCCAGAAGTCCCTGTGATGCCTCGTTGCAGTACTAAATATCCCTCCAAAGATAGTCACAGTCTAGATTTATATGATAGATTAGTGTCATTGTACTCCTTTCTATCTGATTTATATTTTTTATGTTGAGACTTAGCTATGTCAGTCTATATAGTTATAGTTCATTGATTTCCATGGTCTAATAGTATTTCCTTAAATGAGTGTTCCACTACTTACTAAGCTACTTTTTGTGATGGACACTAGGTTGTTTCCGTTCTTTAGCTCTTATGGTTAGTACTGCCACAAACGTTCTTGTAAAAGTCTTCATGAACATACACACACATGTCTGTAAAGTATGTATTACTTAGGAATGGAATTGCCGGGTTGTAGATTATGGGTATATCCTGCCTTAGTAGATATTTCTAAACAAGGTTCCAGAGTGATTGCATCAGTCTCCATTCCCATTAGCAATAGCAAGAGTACCGGTCACTCCACATCCTTGGCAGGACTGAAAAATTTCCTGCCTCCTGCGTTCTAAGGTTGTGTACACATGGTATGTGCCATGTGATTTTTTTTAACCTTTATTAAATAACTTCTCTAAATTTTTTTTTCTTTTTTTGCGGTACATGGGCCTCTCACTGCTGTGGCCTCTCCCGTTGCAGAGCACAGGCTCCGGACGTGCAGGCTCAGCGGCCATGGCTCACGGGCCCAGCTGCTCCGCAGCATGTGGGATCTTCCTGGACCGGGGCACGAACCCGCGTCCCCTGCATCGGCAGGCGGACTCTCAACCACTGCGCCACCAGGGAAGCCCCTCTACATTTGTAAACGTAACTTGTTTCATATATATATATATCCCTGACTTGGGTTTACATCCTAGAGAGCAGAGGTCATGTATAACACACTTGTGTAACCGCGAGTGAATCTAGTATGGTGGCAAGCGTTCAATGAACTTTTGTTAAGATGAATCTTGACTCATCATATTGCTCCATTAAAAGACAATAGATAGGGTGAGAGAGAAAAAGCACTAGAAGAGGAACAATATAAATACAGTCTACTGAGAAAGACAAAAATTAAGTACAGGATCCTTAGTTTTTGCTACATTTTATTTTTCATTTATGTATTCATCCAGTCAGTTTCCTGTTGGTGCTGAAAAACAAAATCAATGGTTCCTACCGTCTGCATGTTTATTGCTTCCCTTTTCACTCTACAGTGTAAAATATAATTAAAA
>NW_006772616.1:5232607-5234921 GCF_000442215.2 Lipotes vexillifer | reverse complement strand
TCCCTACATGGTGAGCCTAACTATATTTCTTCAGGAAGATGGTTAGGTTATTACACAAGCTAGCTAAGTTATATCTCTCTTTACCCATCAATACCAAAGTGAACAGAAATGACAAACCCAACATCAATCTCTTTTTTTACTCCTTCAAGAAAGAAAACGAGCTTATGTGCCTAAAAGCTGTATTCGTGTGTCTGAGGGCAAGAAGACAGTGCTGCTTCCAATTCTCTTTTTTACCCATCTGCTTTCAAAATAAGCAAATAAACACAGGGAAGAATAACAACTTACCCCAATGCCTTGATGGAATTTAATCGTAACAGTTCTTACTTCACTGAAAATAAGAGATTCCTATAGAAATGATAATCAACCTCCTGTGAGTACATGGAGCTCATAAAATTTAAAGAGTTTCTAAAGGTCAGCAAGCATTGAAGGCTTTGTCCTGGGGGTAAATTTCTAAGTAACCCTGAGGAGAAAGAGAGAGGGAGGGAAAGGAAAAGGTTTAACTTGATGAAAGTAAAATGTGCAAACTCAACAGTTTCTGGATTATCATTTAATTACAGCCATCAATCAGCTCACATCTGCCTTTTCCCAATACTCAAGAAATTAAGGCTAAAGCCATACAACCCAACCAACAGAGAATACGTAGCGCATTAAGAATCCTAAGGATAGGAAACAATATTTAAGAAACTACCTGATAGGAGATCTTAGGAAATTACCTAAAAGCAGGATAGTGGAATCCATCTTTCAACAAATACTGGGAAAACCCAAGAGTAAAATTATCCTTTTAATTAATAAGACAAACTACTTATTGCTTCCTCTTCCGTACCAGTTTAGAGATTTTCCATTAAGTGATCCTTTTCAAAGGGCTTTGCTTTCCAAATCACTTTATTTCAATCCATACTTTTACTAATGCATGAAACTGGCCTGGAGTTACTCATTTTATGAACATGATTTTACATTCTTTTAAAACAAGGACGATTTGAAGTTGAGCTTTTAGAAATAAATTTGCTTTATTAATTGGCACTGGGGAATGCCAGCCTATGTCTTTATGGGCAGCTATTATTTTTTGGTTAAAAATGTTTTAATTTCTTCTTATTGAGGAGTTCATACTGACTGTCCGTAAATTCTGTAGCGAAGGAATTAAATAGCATTAGGCTTTTTAAGCTTCAAAGTGTTCAGAAAAGTGTTTCAACCATGGTAATCCCTCTGTCGTGCTGCCTTTATCTCCCACCAGATACCTAAATGCTTCCGTCTTCTTCTCAGGCAGTTAATTGCAAAGAGGATGGAACCAGAGAAAGGAGTTGAGCTGGTGCTGAGCAGTGGATATAAAAAGAAGTGTCACCCTAGTGAAAGTAAATAGACTCTGAGGCTGTAATCTCTGCCCTTATTTATCTTTGAAACCATAAATGCCCAGGGGAAAGCTTGTTGTTTATTTAGCTACGGAACTCTATGTCTGCAATCATGTATGGTTTTTAACCTGTTTTTATTTCCATACTTTCCATCGTAGCAATCTTCTGTCTTGGAACCACCTAGGTTTTCTCTCTAAATATGGGTTTTATTCCAGTGGCGTTGTTGGCCATAGCCTTCGAGAGTCTCTGCGTTTTCAAACTAATAATATGTTCACTACCTTTTTTTTCCAACAGAGTTCGTCAGGCGATTTAATGATCAGAAACATTCAGTTGAAACACAGTGGGAAATATGTTTGTATGGTGCAGACAGGGGTGGACAGTGTTTCATCTGCCGCTGACCTCATAGTAAGAGGTAAACATTAATGGCTCTGTGTGCTTCTTTAATTTCGCATCTTAACTGAGCCTTTCGCACTGAAAAACATGATGAGATAGCATATGAACGTGTGAGTTATATAATATTGATTTGATCCCCCTGCCCAAATAGACCAGAAGATGTGAGAATAAGGATAGGTGCTAATACAAAGAAATATAAAATCTCAACTCTGTCGTTCCAATAGCTTTCACTGTAATAAGTATTCCACAGCTGCTGCCAAGCTGATGTGTTTTTGAGTATGTCATTAATACAGCAGTAGTGTTTAATATGAAAGAGAGTAGTGATAGTGGGTGTGTGTGTCTACTTCCAAAATAAAACACAGGATCATTTAGGATGCCCGAGCAAATTTGCCAGTCTGAGCTACTGGCCAAAGTACTGATTTGCTACTGAGCTGAAAAATCACCCAGAGTGCATGGTAGAATGAAACAGCTCTAAATTACAAACTGGGAACTACCGAGATGTCCCAGAAGATTAAAGAAAAAGGTTTCGCGCCAAAAGTAAAGGATATTGAATTTGGAACAGGGCAGGAATCCTG
>NW_006772616.1:5229765-5232509 GCF_000442215.2 Lipotes vexillifer | reverse complement strand
CTGCTGAAAAGAGGGCTCAAAAAGCAGGTTTCATTTGCAGTTGTGGAGTATTCTGCCTTTGGAATTCATGGCTCAAAATGCAGATTTAATATCTAGCAACAGGAATGTGAAAGAAAAAAAGTGGAAGTTTTGTTGCCAGGTACATGTCCTTTTTCCCTAAGTGCTTTTGAAATTGGGATCCGTCGAAGGGGTTCAAGTGCTATGGGGCATGTTCTTCACATTGGTAGAAGAGAATGACATTTATGGAACTGCTAAATATCGTTTGCATTTTTGCCTTAGGTTCACCTGGACCACCAGAAGACGTAAAGGTAGATGAAATTACAGATACAACAGCCCAACTCTCTTGGAAAGAAGGTACAGACAACCACAGCCCAGTTATATCCTATTCTGTCCAGGCACGGACCCCTTTCTCCGTGGGTTGGCAGACGGCCACAACAGGTAAAGGGGGAGAGGCAAATGCCACCGGTACATATGTATGGATTTCAGGTCAACCCTAAGACGTGCAGACGTTTACCTCTCTGAAATATTCCTTTGTAGTGCCTGAGGTCATTGATGGGAAAACACACACGGCTACGGTAGTCGAGTTAAATCCATGGGTGGAATACGAATTTCGGGTTGTAGCCAATAACAAAATCGGAGGTGGAGAACCCAGTTTACCCTCAGAAAAAGTAAGAACTGAGGAGGCAGGTTAGTGTTTTTGTTTTCTGAGTCATGGCTTCATAGGTTTTTCTGGGTGTGTTTCCACTTCTCTTGCGCTTGATCTCCAGCCTCGATAATGCATTGTCGCAATTATCTGAACTATCTAACGGCAGACTGGCCATATGGCATTTGTCAACAGACACGTGTAAGTGATTCTGATGTAGTGTGACATTTGCAAGAGTTCAGTCCATCGTCAGCATTCATTAGTGCATGTAGAGTGAATATGTTTTTGTCACTTAAGGTTATAATTACTATCTGATATAGTCACCCTGTTAACAGGGGACGTGCTGTTTTCATTTATAACAAGCATTGACAAATTGGTAGGATAATGACTTCTGGGAGTTCAGCTGCTAGAAAATCTCATTCTGCCACCAAGCTTAAGCGATTGATGAATAGGTATATTTTGGCCCCTTGAGTATTAAATTAAGAGAGAATTATTGTTAAAATTTTCCATGTGGGGCAACTATTAATATTAACCATAAGACTCTTTTTATAATGCTAAAAATAGCCTAACATTGAAACTGCAAAGTAGAGAGTGTACATGGTATCACGTTATTGAGGCATCAGAGAGGACTTAAGACTTTCCTTTTCAGAGTCCGTAATATTAATTAAGACTAACTAAAATTATGTTTGAAATACAGCCAATATATCACTTTGGAACAAAGCCAAGATAGAAGTCATGGAATACATTTCAATAATTTTAATGATGCTCTTTTACACGGGACAATACATATAATGTTTATGCCAGGTATTGTGAGAAATCGGGGAGCCATGTCTGTCTTGGTGCTCAGTTCATTTATTCACACAACACATATTCAGGAAGACCTGCTGTGCACTGAGCACTTTCTAGGTACAGTGGGTACAGCTCTGAACGCAGCAAAGACCCATCTTCAGGGAACTTATGTTCTAGGTGTGTCATGGGATTTATTAAGCATAAATTTCTCAGCATAAAAGCCTGTGTGAGGTTCATAAAGATTATCTTATAACAGGATTTGAGGATTTAGGTATGGGTCATCTTTATGTAGAGCCAATGTTTGTTCTGAGAACTAAATCTGTACTTGAAATAGTCACAAGTTAAATGTTCATGCTGACGTGGATGGACCTAAAGATTATCATACCAAGTGAAGTCAAGTCAGACAGAGAAAGACAAATATCACTCTATGTGGACTCTAAAAAAATAATGATACAAATGAACTTATTTACAAAACAGAAATAGACTCACAGACATAGAAAACAAACTTATGGCTACCAAAGGGGGAAGGAGAAGGGCGGGATAAATTAGGAATTTGGGATTAACAGGTACACAATACTATGTATAAAATAGGTAAACAACCAGGACCTAGTGTATAGCACAGGGAACTATATTCAATATCTTGTAATAGCCTATAAGGGAAAAGAATCTGAAAAAGAATATATATGTGTGTGTATATATATATATAAAAAACACTGAATCACTTTGCTGTATACCTGAACAATTGTAAATCAACTATACCTCAATTTAAAAAATCGCTTTGAACCTGGGGGAAAAGAAATGTCCATACGGGATTGATTTATCATCATCCCTGATGAACCACTTTTTCTTGTTTTATTAACCTTCACACTGAGTCATTGTTTTCTTACTGTTTGAGATATTTTGAATCTCTAATAATTTCATGCAAATATAAAGCATGTGATGATCTCCCTCAAAGATATATATATACACATATATATGCACACACATATATACACACATATAATTGCATATATACACCCACGTGTGCACGTGCACACACACACGCACACGTGTAATGTGCCAATGATCAAATTATTTTAAGTATTAAAAGTAAACAACAGGGCTTCCCGGGTGGCGCAGTGGTTGAGAGTCTGCCTGCCGGTGCAGGGCACATGGGTTTGTGCCCTGGTCTGGGAGGATCCCGCGTGCCGTGGAGCGGCTGGGCCCGTGAGCCATGGCTGCTGGGCCTGCGCGTCCGGAGCCTGTGCTGCACAGCGGCAGAGGCCACGGCACTGAGACACCCGCGTACCACCAAAAAAAAAAAAAAAAAAAA
>NW_006772616.1:5216497-5229589 GCF_000442215.2 Lipotes vexillifer | reverse complement strand
CAAAAAAAAAAAAAAAAAAAAAAGTAAACAACACTGAGTCTTCTTTCAGATACATATTACTAGATGCTAGCACGGTTTCAGTCTTTCTTTCTAAACTTTCAGTGCCGGAAGTGCCTCCTTCAGATGCCAGTGGAGGAGGTGGGAGCCGGTCTGAGCTGGTGATCACCTGGGATGTAAGTGTCTGCACAGCGCCTGCCCCTCAGCATGACGCCCTTCCCACACTCATGGCATCCTGGGTGGTGCTAGTGGTGGTGGCTGGAACTAGTAGCTAATATTTTTGAGTGTTCACTCTGTGTTAATCATTGTTCCTAGCATTTTGCATATTTTTTTCATTTTATCCTCGCAACATTTTTTAGGTGAAAGCACTAAGGCATAGAGATGTTAAATAATTTGCCCGAGGTCATCTGGCTGGTAAACATAGGGGTGAGAGTCTAGTCCTGGCTGTTTACTCTGGAGCAGCACCTCTGGAGCTGCTCCCCCTGCTGGTGATGCACACGCCACTTCTCCAGCCGGGGCTGCGTCCTAGCCATTCTCTCAGCCCTTGCTTTAAGTCATAATTAGGAAAAATATTAATTAACAAAGTCAGAAGGCACTAGAATTGTCTATATTATTTGAAGATGTGGATGGAAAAATAAGAAGCCGAGAGATTATGGAGTGTCGATAGGAATTTTTGGCATGATGCAAATACAGCTTTGAGTTTAATATATTGTTTTTATTTCCTTTTTTAAAGTTTTACTCTTGCTCTGAATTATCATGTCAATGTGTAGTTTTTTTTCTATAAAATCAACATTATGGATGAGATGATTTTTATTTGATTTAGAGATGCAGTATTTCAACTGAAAGTATATCTTTATAATTCAGAACTCAAATTGGGGCTGCAAGATGCTCAAAAATCTGAATAATTTAGGAAAATTCAAGTTAGTTATCTGATGGCTATGAAAGAGTGGCATATGTTTATTTAAAAGCAGCTGACTGTCCCCCTGACCTTTTTCTCCTTTTTTAATCCAACCACTTAATACAATGTGGATTATTATTTGATGGCTTTTACAAAAGACTCCCCATTAGATCTGCATTTATTTTTGCCTTGCTCGTGTGAAAGCGTGAGTTAATATGCCTTTCCTTTACAGCCAGTCCCTGAAGAACTACAGAATGGTGAAGGTTTTGGATATGTTGTTGCTTTCCGCCCTGTTGGAGTAAGCAACTGGATCCAGACAGTGGTCACATCTCCTGATACCCCAAGATATGTCTTTAGAAATGAAAGCATCCTGCCATTTTCACTGTATGAAGTTAAAGTGGGTGTTTATAATAACAAAGGTGAAGGACCATTTAGCCCAGTGACAACAGTGTTCTCTGCAGAAGAAGGTATGGAAAGGCTGTGATTAGACAGACAGTCTTCAACTTAATGATTTTTTGACTTTACAGTGGTGTGAAGTGAGACACATTTCAGTAGAAATTGCACTTCGAGTTTCTAATTTTAATCTTTTCCTGGGCTAGTGATACGGAGTAAAATGATCTCTCAGGATGCTGGGCAGCAGTAGCTACAGCGCCTAGTCAGCCAGACAACCACAAGGGTAAACAATGGATATACTTAAAATTATTCTGTTCCATGCAACCGTTCTATTTTTCACTTTCAGTACAGTAGTCAATAAATTACAGGAGATACTCAACACTTTATTGTAAAATAGGCCTTGTATTAGATGATTTTGCCCAACTGTAGGCTAATGTAAGTGTTCAGAGCCTGTTTAAGGTAGGCTAGGCTAAGCTTTGCTGTTTGCTATATTAGGTATATTAAATGCATTTTCAACTTATGATATTTTCAAATTAAGATGTGTTTATCGAGATGTAACCCCATCATAAGTCAAGGAAGATGTGTATGTCAGTTCCACACTTAATCAACCAATTGTGCTCCAAAAACCCATTTGGAAGTTCTTTGTGACTTCAGATATATTTCTTGAAAAGGAGAATGATTGAAGTCATAGTTGCTAGTCCAGGTAATAAAGATCAACCATGCCTACATGAAGTGTGAGACTCAATGGATAGTTAGAGGGGGTAATAATTAGTTAAAAATATGCTTATGAGGAATACATTGAGTTCCAGTCTGTGAAGCAGGGGGTAGCACAGCCTTCTACGGCTTTCTTCTTTGGGAGGTAAGATTAAGATACTCTTTTTGAAGTGCCGTAGTCTGAAGTTTTATAGTGGTTCCTAGACCTGAGAAAGGTTTTAGCAGGATGGAGGGGGATGACCAGAAGCCTGACATTGGGGAGATATATGGAATATGGAGGTTCAAGGATGGGTTTCACCAGTTGTAGTCGGTGTAGGTTCATACGCACTCCACTCTGGACTCACTCCTTTTCTCTGCCTTTCTGTCCCAGAAAGTAATAGTAAACATAATAGTAATGTTAGGAGAATCCTATGAAATTGCCATTTTATAGGTCAAAAGCAGCTGAATATTGGCTGTCTCATGCGGTTCTAGCTGGTTAGAATGGCAGGAGCTAGCATGTATTAGATGCTTACTATCAGCCAGACATTACCTAATTTGAATTTTCCAAGGAGGAATGACAAGTAGGTACTATTGTTATTTCCCAGTTACACAGGAGAGGATGGAAGCTTGGTGAAAGAAATTAATGAACTTGCCAAAATCCATACAGACCTATTGAGCTAGTATTTTAATCCCAGGCCTTTGCTCTTGAATAGTTTGAGCTCACGAAATACGATTTCACAGTATCTCCTCTATCCTCCAAGCCTTACAGTAAATTGAGAAAGTGGGTCCACAGTTGTCATTCCTAAAAACAGTAAGGAGGCTCAATTTCTCGTCATGGTGTCACCTCCCATTTTTGTTCTCTCTTTTCCCACTGAATTCTGAGAGAAAAAGGGAACAGGATTTTTAAATTTTTTGCAAAACCAAGAGCTTTTATATTCATAGCCAGACCCCATCTCCAAGAGTTGCTGAGAAGGATTATCATTACAAGAGCAGGTCAGGAGTCTGAGGGGTGATGGCAATTAAATTAACCAGGGAGTTTGGGTAGACAGGGTTGGGGGCGGGCGGAAGCTGGGAAGGAGGGATGGCCAAAGCCTTTTAGTAACTTCTTGCCTCCTGCACTTTCCTTCTCCTGTTTCCATTCTCGCCACCACTGATGATTTGGTTAAAGGTCTTTCTGTTCCAAATGTCAGAAACTGATTTGACTTGTCTTTTAAAAAAGCCGGGATTGGGGCTTCCCTGGTGGCGCAGTGGTTGAGAGTCCGCCTGCCGATGCAGGGGACACGGGTTCGTGCCCCGGTCCGGGAAGATCCCACGTGCCGCGGAGCGGCTGGGCCCATGAGCCGTGGACGCTGAGCCTGCGCGTCCGGAGCCTGTGCTCCGCGGCGGGAGAGGCCACAACAGTGAGAGGCCCGCGTACCGCAAAAAAAAAAAAAAAAATCAGGGATTTATTGGAAATATACTCACACCTTTCATTGATTCAAAGAGAGAGGTAAATAGCAAACCTCATGCGTCCGGAACCTGTGCTCCGCGACGGGAGAGGCCACAACAGTGAGAGGCCCGCGTACCGCAAAAAAAAAAAAAAAAATCAGGGATTTATTGGAAATATACTCACACCTTTCATTGATTCAAAGAGAGAGGTAAATAGCAAACCTCATGAAGAGCCTTAATCAGAGAAGCTCTGGGCCCTCAGAAACCTAGGGCTTCTCTAGGGCACCAGGGCTGGATTGATTGGCCTCAAGTCTTCCTCTTTTCTCCAAAGCACGTTTCAAATTCTCAAGAGAAAAAAATCTAATAGGCCCATCCTTGGACCAGGGGTCTATCTCAGTATGCATCAGCCATGGCCAGGGGGCAGGATCCTTTAACGTAGAAATGGATATTGGGGGAGGACGCATCTGTGCTCAGAGCTCCTAAGAGGAAAGAATCGCTGTGAGATCCATGAAGCCCCAAGAGTTCTCCATTCCACAGGGGATTTCTTCCTGTGTATTAAGCTCTGTGTGTGCTTATCTCCTCCAGAAGAGTACAGGATCTCATTTAACTTTGCCCCTCTTGTGGGCCTGGCTAGACAAGGCGCTCACTAAATGCTTATTGAATAAATGAACTCTGTAGACCTTGACCGTTATTTGGAAAAACAAAAAATAAAATAAAATAAGTAGCACTTGTGGGCATAGGATTTCCCATAGGCACTGTGGGACGGAGAGGAGAGAAATAACGATGGGGAGGAAAGTAGGATGCCAAGAAGGGAGTGCCAGAGAGGGAGCAAGTTGCTCTGGCTGTTCAGCAAGGAAAAGCCTGTGGCTGTGATGCTATCTCTTCCTAGGAAATGGAAAGTGACCAAGACGTGGTTCATGTTTTCAAATATTTTTACGGAATATTTTACATGTTCAAATATGTTAAAATGCTTTTTTTAAAAAAATAAGAACTTCAATATATTTTTCTGTTCCCAAATAGAGCCTACAGTAGCTCCATCTCAAGTTTGTGCAAATAGCTTGTCTTCCTCAGAAATTGAAGTTTCTTGGAACGCTGTTCCTTGGAAGTTGAGCAATGGACACTTACTCGGCTATGAGGTAATGTCTTTTAAAATTAATTAGCTCGTGTAAGTATGTTGCCATGCTACCTTGTCTGCTTTCATTTAAAAGTCTTCTTAACAATGACATCTTAGCTAAAATCTGACTTTTGTTCAATTTTATCACCGTTTTGTTCTGTGTGACTATCAATGGATATTGACTTTAACTCAACCAGTTGAATGAAAGTGACTTTAGTTGAGGTATAAAAGAAAAATAAATTAAAATGAAAGGAAATCATGTATCCTGTGGGCCTAATTCAGAGAAGCTCTGGGCCCTCAGAAACCTAGGGCTTCTCTAGGGCACCAGGGCTGGATTGATTGGCCTCAAGTCTTCCTCTTTTCTCCAAAGCACGTTTCAAATTCTCAAGAGAAAAAAATCTAATAGGCCCATCCTTGGACCAGGGGTCTATCTCAGTATGCATCAGCCATGGCCAGGGGGCAGGATCCTTTAACGTAGAAATGGATATTGGGGGAGGACGCATCTGTGCTCAGAGCTCCTAAGAGGAAAGAATCGCTGTGAGATCCATGAAGCCCCAAGAGTTCTCCATTCCACAGGGGATTTCTTCCTGTGTATTAAGCTCTGTGTGTGCTTATCTCCTCCAGAAGAGTACAGGATCTCATTTAACTTTGCCCCTCTTGTGGGCCTGGCTAGACAAGGCGCTCACTAAATGCTTATTGAATAAATGAACTCTGTAGACCTTGACCGTTATTTGGAAAAACAAAAAATAAAATAAAATAAGTAGCACTTGTGGGCATAGGATTTCCCATAGGCACTGTGGGACGGAGAGGAGAGAAATAACGATGGGGAGGAAAGTAGGATGCCAAGAAGGGAGTGCCAGAGAGGGAGCAAGTTGCTCTGGCTGTTCAGCAAGGAAAAGCCTGTGGCTGTGATGCTATCTCTTCCTAGGAAATGGAAAGTGACCAAGACGTGGTTCATGTTTTCAAATATTTTTACGGAATATTTTACATGTTCAAATATGTTAAAATGCTTTTTTTAAAAAAATAAGAACTTCAATATATTTTTCTGTTCCCAAATAGAGCCTACAGTAGCTCCATCTCAAGTTTGTGCAAATAGCTTGTCTTCCTCAGAAATTGAAGTTTCTTGGAACGCTGTTCCTTGGAAGTTGAGCAATGGACACTTACTCGGCTATGAGGTAATGTCTTTTAAAATTAATTAGCTCGTGTAAGTATGTTGCCATGCTACCTTGTCTGCTTTCATTTAAAAGTCTTCTTAACAATGACATCTTAGCTAAAATCTGACTTTTGTTCAATTTTATCACCGTTTTGTTCTGTGTGACTATCAATGGATATTGACTTTAACTCAACCAGTTGAATGAAAGTGACTTTAGTTGAGGTATAAAAGAAAAATAAATTAAAATGAAAGGAAATCATGTATCCTGTGGGCCTAATCTGTAGCTAGTTTGGCTAAAAAATAAGAGTGAGATCGAAACATAGTATTTAAGTTCACTGGGTATATCTGCTAATAGCTCTTCCAGTGCTTTGTCTTATTTTCTTGGTGGCCTTGCTACTTCTAGGCTCTAGAGAAGTCAGCCTTGTAGAATGTAATTCTTGCCTTCAAATCATTGCCTTTGGTGAAATAAGATGAAAGGTCTGAAACGGCATAACACAAGACCAAATGTAATGAAGTTCAGAATAGACCACACAGAAAGTGGTTGAGGGATGAGTGACCTTGAAAGGTTTCATAAGGGTAGTAAGGTTTAACAGGACTTCAAAGAAAAAAATAAGTAAACGTAGAGAAAGTGGAAACATTCCAGACTGAGCATGGCACACTGAAAGAGTGGAAGGAGTAGAGGTCCACCTGCAGCAGGTGGTTCCTGTAGGGCAGGTGATGGTAGAAGGGTACAGCGGGGCCAGGTCACAGACGGCTCTGAATGTTAAGAAGAACCTTTGTGGACTGGGCTCCATGTTTAGGATGGAGCAGTTAGAGAAAAGTTGGAGCAGTTGAGCTGAGAGCTGACAAGATAAAAAGCGAAGTCTTAAGAAGGTTTCTGTGACGATGACACTGGTAGCCACAGCTGTGATTTCACCCCGACCCACAGCCATCTTCTTAGCCAGCTTCCCTCCTGCTTTTAATTCCAGATTCAGTGGCAGATTTACATGCACGTGTTTGCAGTACAGGACCGTGTACCCTGCCACTTACCAACATAACCTCAGTGACTGCACGAGGGTGGCCACTTGCTCAAAGGCAGCTGACCCATGGACAGTTAAGCTGAGCTAGTCATTCTTTTTTTTTTTTTTTTTTGCGGTACGCGGGCCTCTCACTACTGTGGCCTCTCCCATTGCGAAGCACAGGCTCCTGACGCGCAGGCTCAGCGGCCATGGCTCAAGGGCCCAGGCGCTCCGTGGCATGTGGGATCTTCCCGGACCAGGACACGAACCCGTGTCCCCTGCGTCGGCAGGCGGACTCTTAACCACTGCGCCACCAGGGAAGCCCTAGTCAGATTCTTGTTTGAAGTATTGAAGCAAGCAGCATAGAGATTGTGTTTAGTGAGTATAATGCAGTGATATGTCAAATTTAGGACCCAGTTCAGACTTCCCAAGTGAAGGCCATGGGCAGATAGGATAAAGCTGATTTACAGAGATGAGATGGAACAGACATACTTTCATGCAGCCCTAAAGGATGGAGACGACAAGGACCCATGGAGCTTAAAGAGCAAAATAGAAGAGCTCTTTGACAATTGTCTAGTTCTTGAGTTGGCTCTTCTCTTTCTCATAATGTCACCTTGTCCTCCTTTGCAGCCACCAGCTCCCTTTACATTTGAACTTGAGAGAGTTCCTGGTCCTTGTAACCAAACAAGCAGTGACTTGAATAAATTAAAGATAAAGTAGAGAAAGGATTGGCTAGAGCTGTGGTGCTCAAAGGATGCACCATGGGCCACCTTCACCGCAATTTACCTAAATTTTTGCTGAAGATGAGCCCCCAGAATCCTCCCTGGGCCCACTGAACCCAAACATCTAGGGGTGGGTGTTGTGAATGTGCATTTTTAGTAAATACCCATAGGGAAACATCTTCCTGCACACGTATGTATAGGAAGCCCTGGTCTTGACACAGAGGCCCTGGTCTTCACAGAGAACCTGATCACAGACAGAGCTGTCCAGACTTAAGGAAACCGAAGTGATACTGAAGAAGCAAAACACCACATAAATACAGCAGAGCAACTTGGTCAGCATCTTAAAGGAAGCCAAGAACACTTGGATGGAAAATTCCTTTAATTCCCTGACAGTGAGCAGAAGCAGTGAAAGATAGTGGGCAACCAATAGTAGGTCCCCAGTGATTAGAGAAATGGCATCGACAGGAATGGTAAGTGGGATGGAAGGAACACAATTGTAAAGGAGCATAATCCTGAGGTCAAACCTGTGCCAGATCCCAACTCTGCCCCTCACTGTGCTGGAAAAGTTACATAAATCCTGTGAGCCTCATTTTCCTCACCTGCAGAATGGGAACAATGGGCCTAACCTAATTAGGATTTTGAGAGGCTTGAATGAGATTAGGCACCTGTGCTTCTCACAGTTTCTGGCTCATAATAATAAGTAATGAATAAGTGTGAGCCATGTTCCAGAAGAATTTTTCAGATATTAATTTATAGATTTCTCCCCAGTAACTATTCTCAAGCAGTTCTTCGACTCCAAGCTCTTTTGCCGCATGAGAGTTTGTGACAGCTATCAAGATGGGGTTGCCTGTGAGATCCCTTCCTTCCTCGCTTTGTTTCCAAAGCTCAAGCCTTTAAGGAGATTATTTCATGTATCCTAGAGGGTGAAGAGAGAGAACATGCCACAGAGGAAAAAATACAAGAGAAATTTCAGGTGACCTTGGAGGAAACGAAGATCTGAGGCTTACAAAATCTCGTGGGTCCCACAGCTTTCTACCTGGCAGTGCCCAAGTTGGTGGCCTGACCACAGAAGGGAACAGCTGTGCTTCTCACACTCAGCAAGCATGGCAGAACTGCTGGGCCTAAAGGGATCAGACCAATATAACAGTAAAAGTTATCTTGGTCAGGCTTTGGGAAGGGAACCCCAGGAGTGACTGAAGTCGAATTTTCCATTAGCTGAGAAGGATATGAAATTCAGTGTTAAATGAAATTTACTTAAAGAAAATAAATGAGCACATTTTGCATCCCTCCAACAGCAGACTGACGTACACATCCCCCATTCATAACTTTGTCCTTTACAAACTGTATGATAGGATCATAATTTCTGACTTGGTTGTAGCTTGTGCAGTAGTTAAGAGAAATAAGCAAGAGACTATATATAAATGGGTTTTGTGGGCTTCCCAGCACCGCAGGAATGTTACCATTCACTGGCGATTGTTTTGACAGCTTGGTGGCAGGTAGATGCTGATTTTAGGATATATCCGTTTAAGCTGATCGTGAGTCATCCAGATATGCATACTCCCTAAGAAAGTAGAATTATACCACTGTGGCTCAGGTCAGGAGAGAGAGGTTGACTGAACAAGAGAGAAGACCAAAGAATCCAAGTAGTGCCACTGTAGTATCTCATGAAGTCCACACCATTTTGGAATTAGACAAACCTGCCTTCACATCCACTGGGACAGAATATAAGCTCCACCAGCGACAGGGGATTCTGACTGTTTGTTCACTGATGTATTCCAAGTGCCAAGAGTTGTATCTGGCACACAGGAGGCAGGCAAAAAGTTCATGTTGATTGAATAAATGCAATTTTGGCTCCATTATCTTCCTGCTATCTGGCTTTGAGCACATTACGAATGCTCTCCAAGGCCCAGTTAAAACAGTAAATAACTCTCAGCATCACTAGAGAAACTTTAAGTGAGATAAAGCAGCCATTGTGAAAATGGCCCAGAGAGACTTTGGGAGCTTCTCCTTTTCTGTTTTGAATATTGGGCATTGGGATAAGATTTCACTGAAAGGGGAAATTTGAAAACCAGTGAAGTAATACAGAAACACTTAGCACAATCTGAGTATGGGACTCAGTGCTGTTGTTTGTGTTGCTACTGGTGTTGCTGTTAGGTGGGGGGCAGAAAGATGCAGAGCGATGAGCATATGGGACTTTGCTCGAAATTAATGGCGACATCTTGCCTATCTGTGTAAAGAGTACCAAATTTAACATCCAAATGGAGCCTGAATACAGTATTGAAAGGAAACAGCTAGTGAAAGTTTGTTCCCCAAGTGCTTGGTATGTATGAAAAGAAAGAAACAAGCTCAGGAAAAGGTATACTAATTGGGGCAACTTAAGAAATAATTTATATAATTATGCCAAGATAAAAATATGTATTTTCATAGTCTCAGTAATGATTTAAACAGTAACCTGGAAGAATAAATGACTTAGCAGAGTATTTAACTATCAGGCATATGGCTAACTTTCTGGGTTGCAGTTTCCCCATTGTGGCTTTACAGTTGTTAATAGCACCTGCTTCCCTCTCGTCTCATCATGTGCCACGTGGTGTGCTTAGCACACCTCATCATTAGTATCTAGACTCATTTTCTTTCTGATTTGACCAAGTAGTCGTCGAGGAGCTCATTTCCCTGGGCTCCAATTTATTTCATCTTCTAAGCCACATCACTCAGGCTCAGATCTTTTCTTGTGCCCTTTGCATAGGAACAAGAGATACGTACAGACAAGATAAAGAGGATGCAGATGATTTAAGTTCATGGGTAGTGGGTGCCTGAGGAGCAAAAGCTCCAAAGTTCTAGCTTGGTATATACAGTCCATTTCTTTAAAGTCATTTTGTGTCTTGAGAAGATAAAACTTGGGAGAATGACCTTGATAAGTGATGGAAACAAAAATCTATACTTGTGAAATAATATAGGTAAGCATATTTGTGGGACTGTTGCAGGAGGGGGACCCCTTCCAGGGCCCGAGAGTGGGCTCTTGTCTAACACTCAGAAGTGAAGTGTCCGGAGAGACACACGTGCTGACAAAGCGGAAGACTTTATTGGGAAGCGGCTCCCGGGTGGAGAGCAGCAGGGTAAGGGAAGCCAGGAGAACTGCTCTGCCCACGTGGCTCAGTCTCGGGTTTTATGGGAATGGGGTTAGTTTTGGGGTTATTTCTGGACAGTCACTTTGACCCAGGGTCCTTCCTGGTGGCACGTGCATCGCTCGGCCAAGATGGATTCCAGCGAGAAGGATTCTGGGAAGTTGGCAGGACATCTGGGCTGGCGTCTCCTCTTTCCTTGTGACCTTTCCCGAATTCTTCCGGTTGGTGGTAGCTTGTTAGTTTCTCATTCTTTACCAGGACCTCCTGTTGAAGATAACTCATGCAAGCGGTCACTGTGGTGCCTGGCCAGGGCGGGCCATTTCGGTCAGTGTTTCCCCGGGAGGCGGGGCGCGGGGGAGTTGTAGATTTTTTTTAAATGTTTGGCAGCGAAATAGAACTTGGATAGGGAGGAAGGAGAACATAGTAGATTTATTGTTTTTAATGTGTAGCAGGGGAACATAACGAAAAATGTGTACAGAAGGCCAAGCTAAAACTTCACTGATACCTCTATCCTACCTCCTGTTCTAAACAGCTGTACAGAATGTGTTTAGCTCCTAACATTTTAATTAGAATGGAAAAAAACGTCAAATATTTGAATACTTTTTTGAGAATACGAAAATTCTACTGGAAGAAACAAAGACATATGGAGAGACTCTAATTCCTTACTATCAGGCAGAGAATTAACTTCACTCTAGAACGAGTCACATGTACGTAGGAAAATTGGATAGAGACAGGTCCATTTAAATAAACAGGAAGGCAGCAAAAATGAATTGAGTAAATAAAATGCAGACTTTCTGGAGGTAGTGGAAGGATTTGTTACGCTGGAGAGAGCAGTAAGTATGTGTGTGAGTGAGAGCCACCCAAACAAAGCTGGGTTTGTTATTAGGCAAATATAGTCCCTACCAGACTGTGGCTCAGCATTGAGGGATCCAGGGGAGTAAATATCCCAGCCTCTCTCTCCTCGCACCGGCCCGTCTCCTGGCTTCTCTGTTTCTGAATTCAGGTTCGCTGCTCTCCTCTCAAAAGCCAGTACCCAGGAGACAAGTGCTGGTAGGAACGGAAAAGCGGCTTTACTCAGGAGGCCAGCAAACTGGGAAGATGGCGAACTTGTGTCCAAAAACCAACTCTGAAGATTCTGCTTGACCATGAAAGTTTTTAAAGGGAGAATCATTTGGGGAGGACTTCAAGGTCTTCATTTATCTTCCACTGTGTGCACACTTTCTTCTGATGGGTTGGTGGTGAGGTAAACAGGGCTGTGCTCCAGGAAACTTGTGCTCAGGCTGAAGTTACCATCCTCCACCTGGGCGGGGGGCCTTAGTTCCTGCAGAAGAACTCAAAGGTATTGTTACGTATATTCCTTGAGGTGGAAGCAGGACCCTGCGCCTCCACTCCCACCCCGTGCACTATTATTTCTTGCCCACTTCTCCTTTGTTTCTGTATTCCCTCCCTTCCCTGATAAGCAGTTATTTGAATCTGCCCTTTGGAACTCAGGGTAGGTCACGGAGGCTAAATGAAGCCTATTTCCTGCAAACAAGAAACAGGGTATACAGAAAGGATTTGTACTGGGAGGGCCGTACAGGGTCCTGCTCCATTTCCTCTCCATCCAGTGAAAAGCCAGAGGGTCAGCAAGCTTGGTATGTAATTCACATAGGTCAGCCCTCCAGGGACTGAGAGCTAAGTAAAGAGTAGGAGATAGATCCGGATGTGTCTTCTAAAACCTGTCCAATGCATTAGCCTGCCTCATACTTATTGAAATGTGTTTCGTCTAGCAGCTAAGATGAGATATTTGTCTTCCTGAAAATCTGTAAGTATACACAGAATTATTTCAGTCCATTCTGACTAAATACCTGTACTTCAATGGCTAAAAAAAGGTGCCATTTTTCAATATATTATTTTTATAAACTGCGTTTCATTTTAAGGTTAAGTGAAATCTCTGATACTGTGATATGAAGGACTCCTCACAGCAGGGACATTCGTTTTTGGACTAACCAAATTACTTGCAGAAATAGAGATAGCATTTTAAGTCCTGACATTCCTCAAGTTTATTTCTGTTTACTTACCGAGATAAAAATATATTAGCTTGTGTAAGGGTATTACGGTTCTGAAGAAAAAATTATTATCAAGAAATTGGAGTCCCAGTGTTTCATAGGCACATAGAGTATTAGGACTTGAGTAACTAGCTTGGTGAATTAAGGGGAAAAAAAAATCTTCCTCTCTGCTCTATGCACAAAACAGTTCTGACACCAAAAATGTGGGGTTTTTTCTCTACACCAACCAGTTCTCTGACACCAGCTGGGTGTCCTAAAATTCAATTCAATTTTGACCCTCTGTACCTAGAGTTAGCTTCAGATCCTACAAGTTGAGGGTTCAGTCCCACAAGACTGCCCTGCACCCCCGCCACACACACACGAACATCAGATGCCAGTCACAAGTCCAGCCCTCCAGTGATCAACTGAGGGGTTCCCACAACCCCCTCCTTCGGTTTGATAACTTGCTAGAATGGCTCACAAAACTCAGGAACGCACTTTACTTACCATTATCCATTTATTGTAAAGGATACAACTATCAACAGCT
>NW_006772616.1:5202875-5216487 GCF_000442215.2 Lipotes vexillifer | reverse complement strand
GAGAGGTGTGGAGGGAAAGGTATGTGGGAAGGGGCACAGAGCTTGCATGCCCTCTCTGTGCCCTCCACTCTCCCAGCACCTCAATGTGTTCACTTACTTGGAAGCCATTCAAACCTCTTCAGTTAGGTTTTTTTTTTATGGAGGCTTCACTGCATAGGAACGATTGATTAAGTCATTGACCGTTAGTTAACCAAATTAAATCAACCTCCAGCCTTGTGTCAGGAGGTGGACCTGAAAGTTCCAACCCTCTAATCACAAGGTTGGTTACCCTGGCAACCAGTCTCCATCCTGAAGGTACCCAGGAGCCCGCAGCCACCAGATGTCTCCTTAGCATACAAAAGACACTTACCGGGGCTTCCCTGGTGGCGCAGTGGTTGAGAGTCCGCCTGCCGATGCAGGGGACACGGCTTCGTGCCCCGGTCCGGGAAGATCCCACATGCCGCGGAGCGGCTGGCCCCTTGAGCCATGGCCGCTGAGCCTGCGCGTCCGGAGCCTGTGCTCCGCAACGGGAGAGGCCACAACAGTGAGAGAGGCCCGCGTACTGCAAAAAAAAAAAAAAAGACACTTACCACTTCTGAGATTCCACGGGTTTGCGGGGAGCTGTGTGCAGAGACCAAATACATATTTCTTATGTGTCTCTGTGGTGGGAAGGAGGGAGGCATTTTTAAACTGCCTGTGTTTAAGTCACTCAAGAATTCACCAATATTGGGTACTTAGTGTGTACAAGTTTTGACCCAAGCGGCAGAGCTATGGTGATGACCAAGACAAACCTGCCTCCAGAACATGATTCCACCTTAGCATTCGCCCCTCCTGCTGTTTTCTGTGCCAAGGGATGCAGTTGCTGGCACTGGCGCACACTCGCACTAGCAAACCAAGGCAGGGTGACCCGCTACTGATGGAGAGAGTGGCCTGTGTCTCTCAGGCCGGGTGATGAAAAAATGTTGAGAGCCACAGTTCAGTCTTAGCCACCTTCTCTTTTGGAGTGGATTTACCTTTTATTTTTCCTCCCTCTGAACTCAGAGTGAATCTACAACATGAAAATATCCGTGTTTCTTCGGTTCTGGAAAATTCTGAGACATTTTCTCTTTTATTGTTGCCTTTTCCTTAACCTCTCCTTCTGGAACTCTGGTTGGAAAATGTCATTCATCCTCAGTGTTTCTTAACTTGGCTTTCATAATTTTTCTTTCCTTCTCCATGTTCTGGATTTATTCATTCTGTCTTCTACCTTCCAGTCTTCAGCTCAATCCTAGCACTGATTTCTTTTTTACTATTGTATTTTTCAGGTGTCAGAATTCTACTTGATATTTTTTAGATTCGCCCCATCTTTTTTCTTTGTCTCCTATTCTTGCATTATAAATTTAGTCCCTTCTTTGGTAAATTTGAACATTTTAAATATACTTATTTTAAGATCCATGTCACCTAAACGTATAATAGCCAGTCCCCTGTGGTCCAGTCTGCTGACTTTCTTTCTTGTTAGCAGGGTTCCTCATGTGCTTTGTAACATTTCTCTCTGCTCATCTTTTGTAGATGCTGCCTTCATGTTCTGACAATGTTATATTAACTCTTTTCTGCACAATTATATTTTCAGAGTTTGTTCCTTCAGCCTGGACACGTTTCCTTTCTTCATCCCTGTATTGTGGTTGTGCCTACAAAATCCAAATTAGTGTGGAGTTATATTCTGTCCTCTCAAGTGTAGAACTTTTACCATTTAAACCTAGAGCACAACTGAGAGGAAAAATGGTGTCTTTTCTTCTTGGCTTTTTCCTCTATTAAAAAAAAAAAACAAAACTATCCTCATATAAATATTTTTGAACAAAATTTTATAGAACATAACTGATTTATTACTTACATAATAAAAATATCTATCCTTGTATAAATATTTTTGAACAAAACTTTTATAGAACATAACTGATTATTACTTGGAAATATATACGTCACTGCTTTATTTCTTTATGCTTTAGTTACATGCATATTTATTCAACTTTTAAAGTAAAGCTATTTAAGAAGATTATATAATAAATTTGAACTAATATGCTCAATTTTGGCACTAATTTTCTCTATGATTAAATATTTCTAATACCTGTCAGAAATTGATATCTAAAAATAAATCTCTCATTCTGATACATGGAGATTGGTTAAAACACTTCAGAAACAAACTGCTATCAAGAGCTTTCAGACACCTTCTGTGAACTGATTTATAAAAGATAATCCATATGCTAATTGAAAATTATTTTTATTTCTTCTTTAAATCAGTCTCCTAAGGAATGATTTCTTAGGCAACTTATACTGAAGTAATTTGAATACAGAAAGAGTGGTGCAGGGATGGAAACCTGACAAGAGGCCAATGTGTATCACAGGATGATCTTGATTGAGTTACTTGAGTTCTCCCTGCCTTTGCCATTCCATGTGTTGAGTGACAATTTTTAAAGCTCATAATTATGTCATCTTTTTACCAATCTATGCTCCATCCTAGGCCACAAGTTTTCAGGCTGACTACAGTGTTTTATTATAATTATCGATTATGTGTCATTCTTAGTTTCATAACTAGACAGTGCTTTAAAGAGCAGGGAGTGTCTTATCGTGGTGGTCATCTAAACCTAAGCAGTACCTCCGCTGTTTACAGTTGGTGGATTTAGAATGTATGTGAGTTTTCGGTATCCATTAACAATGTGCCGGGTGTGGCTTTCTAAAAGACAGTTTGGCATGTTATCTTTAATTAATGAATAAAATCTATGTGGTTTTCTTTGATAATGGTAAATGGTATCTGTTATATATGTGGATGTTTTTTGCTAATTTATATTTGATGCTTTAAAGCTGTAGGAGGTGCATATTCAATTTAGTCCTAATTATTTGGGTTTTCGTCCTCCTTTCAAGGTTTTTCTGAAAAGTAATAACTTCTTTCCAGGGAAAATGCACATATACACATACATGAGCCCAGCATTTTGCATGAATTTAAGGGGGCCTTGATATCAGTATAAATATACATGCATAATATACACACACATATCTACATGCACATATATAGGGAAAATATTGATCTGGCATCATATTAATATGCTAATTTGGGAGATTTTATATTTTGCTGCTAATCTTTTTTCAAGAAATAATTTTATAGTTGCTCATTTTTTTAAAGTAACTTGAGGTGTATTTTTCTCAGAGGCCTGAAATGGGTTTACCCTATGCAACCCATAAACACGTTTTGTTTAGCCCACAGACAAATGGGGCCAACTCTAAATTTGGGACATTTCACATTAAAATCAGGATTTTTGCTTTCTTTTAAAAATAGACCTGTAAACACTGGGTCCATCTTCCCCCCATCGACCAGAGCTGTGTAGAGGCTCCATTACGAAGATGGAACGTGCCTGTCTCCTTTGCCGCAGTTCCCACACATCTCTACTGCCTTCATGACTGATGGCTGAGCATCGATTGCCGTTTTCATTGTGCTCAAGCAGCCGTTTACTTACAGAAATTATAGAAATGGTTTACTGTTTTCATATTTTGCTATCGAAGTAGAAAAATGAAAGTCCAGCCAAAAGGGCAAAGACTGCAAGAAAAACAGGAAACTGCCTATTTCTTTCTAGTTATTTTTGATAAATTTATTCATTTAATTTATTTATTTTTGGCTGTGTTGGGTCTTCGTTGCTGTGCGCAGGCTTTCTCTACCTGCGGTAAGCAGGCTTCTCATTGCAGTGGCTTCTCTTGCTGCGGAGCACGGGCTCTAGGCTCCCAGGCTTCAGTAGTTGTGGCACGTGGGCTTCAGTAGTTGTGGCACGCGGGCTCAGTAGTTGTGGCGCACGGGCTTAGTTGCTCCACGGCATGTGGGATCTTCCCGGACCAGGGCTCGAACCCGCATCCCCTGCATTGGCAGGCGGATTCTTAACCACTGTGCCATCAGGGGAGCCCCAAGTGCCTGTTTCTTTAGGGAAGTAAAAAATATGTACTCAGTCTGCTTTATGTATTTGTGTTATATGTCCAGCCCCTGCTTTAGATGGTCAGATGGTGATATCTGGTCTCAGCACGAGGAATAGTTGCACTTTTCATGAGCTATTTGTTTGGTGGTTTTGTTGCTGTTTTTATTTTATGAAGGATCCAAACTGTCTAGCAAAGCATAGCAGGACTTTATAGCATAAATTGGAGTTCACTGGGGAACATGTCTTATTTTTATTTTTCTACTTTTATTTCTTTATTTTATCAAATACTCTCAAAACATTTTTATACTGTAAATGTATATATCTTTATGAGCAGTCTCAGATCATTTTGCACAATTCAGAATAATGAAATACAAGTAAAACATTTCAATATTATCCATATAGTAACCTATGTTACCTGCCTTCCGGTTCTCTGCAGCAGCTCTGCATACTCAGGGGTCTTGGTGACACCTGGCCATCACTGTAGGACAAGCCAGTGGCCAGCTGGCTTTTCAGTGGTCTCTGCTCTGACAGGTCCCTTTCTTCATAGAAAGCATCTTCACCATCCGTCAGAGTTTAAGCATAGCTGCCAGCCTTCCAGCGTTGAGCCTGAGCCAGGTTGATTAGGATCTGAGAATGAGAAGCAGCTCACTCTGTTAGAAATGTAGATTTTTTTCCCTTCATTTTCCCATTTATAAGGCGATGGGCTAGTAGCATGTAGCACTTACTGTCTTTGAATTTATCTGGTTTATTTGTGTACTTATTACCTGTCTCCCCCAGGAGTCCCTTTCACGTCTGTGGCACAGAGCCTAGTGCAGCACCTAGCACATAGTAGGTCCTTAAAAACTACTTGTGGAACAGATGGTAAAGTAAATAAATTACAGTGCTCATTTTAATAAAAATCACTTAATTTAAAGGATGCTGTTTTGTCAGTCCTCATCTTTTATGTTTTCTGTCTACCAGGTGCGGTATTGGAATAATGGAGAAGAGGCATCATCGAGCAAACTGAAAGTGGCAGGAAATGTGACATCGGCCAGACTCCATGGCTTGAAGAGCAACTTGGAATATTACACGGCTGTCCGGGCTTTCAACAGCGCTGGTACCGGTCCCTTTAGTGCCACGGTTAATGCAACCACCAAGAAAACTCGTATGTATCTTGTGATTTTTTTAACGTCAAAAAAATACTTTGCATTTAAAATGGTAGCCTTCTTTATCATTTTAGACCGACCACACAAGTCATTAAGCCCAATGAATTATGTAAACCCAACTCCGATCCCTTGTAAACTCAGAAGCACACATACATGTCTTCCTGATACCCCTAAATCTTCAGTTAGAAACCCCATGTGAAAATGAATGTGCATCTTTTGAAAAATTTTAGAGTGGGATGTTTAGTCAAGTCCATCCACTTTTCTTTTAAAATGTGATCAAGCCTTTTGGTTTATTTCATGTATTTTTAGTTCTCCAAAGCTTGAGGATTTTTGATAAGCATGAATAACTTAAAGTTCAGGCCAAAGAATCAAGAGTGATGTTTTTCTTCTTTTCTTTCCTACTTATTCAAAAGAGGGCAATGTACAATAAAAGGTCACCAGCCAAAGATGTTGCTTCACATGAATATATTGATATTTTAAAAAATCTGACCAGAGATGTCAGTCAGTGTTGCCTTCAAAGCTGAGTCTTTGTTAGCTGTATATTCACAGATACATTCACAAGCACCAATTATGAGCTATATATTAACCTGGCTTTAAATTAGGCTACAGAAAAATCAGTGATTTGCAATTTTGTAGTCTTTCACATATATTTCCATGAAACTGATAACATCAGTGTATATTTAGTTATTGTATTGTATTGCTACTTTCTCACAGTGCAACCATTTGAATTACTCTTGTCATCATCATCGTAGCTAATAGCAATTGAGAACATTTTATGTTCACATGCTTTACATGTATTCCCACACCTAAGCTTCATACCTACCACATGAGGTAGGTGTCATTTTTACTTCTTTTTGAAAGATGAGGAATGTGGGCATGACAGGATTAACTTTAATTTTAAAGCAATGGTGCAGTAAAACAATTTTTCTTCTTAATTTATTTTCAAAATTAATTAACCCAGTAAAAATGTTTTGTTTAACTGGCCCTATATGGGAATGAGACAGTTATTTTGCTTGACTGCCAATTTCATTAATGCATTTCTGTTTCCGTACATAATTCCCAAACTTTCGTGAGAACGTACGTTGGCTGGCTAAAATTGCTAAGAACAACAATAATATAAAATCTAATTTTATGGCTAGTGTTATTTATGGGTAAGTTAAAATATATATAAAACACAATTCTACTATGGATTTTCATTAACCAGTGTTAATTTGATCAGGAAAGTTCATATTTTTACCTTTGTATTATCTATTGAAAAGAGAATTTGGAGAGAAAGTTTAGCAACCAAACATTTTAATCCCTTTAAGTAGCATACATTTACAAGCAACCAACTAATGTAGTAATTAATTATCCTTCACTAATTATTAGGAGAAGCCTGACGCCATCTCTTATAAGACATGGTTGGGGTTAGACCAAGGAGCGTGTCGGTTTGGCAATAAACTGAATATATTCTGCGTTTAGAACTTTTCGCTAAATATGTTTGGTATTCCCAGTAGCGCTTCTGAATTAGGTAGATTTAAATATACATCATTATTATATGTTCAAAGCACAGCATCAATCAAAAATTCTGATTGCACTGATGCATGCATACAAGTTTATCTGGCTCTTTCCTCCAACTTAATAATTGATGTGATTACTCGCTAAGAAATTACGATTGTAAAAGACTGTGTGACATCATGGAATCAGTGAAGAGCTTAGTGAATTGGTTAGACAGAAGGAAGAGATTGATTATAAATCAATAGGAATTTCATGGTAATGTACAGTGAGTGAAATAGAATTATAAAAAAGCAAAACCCTTTAAAATTTAAAGATAGCATATAAATACCCAATCTAAAGTAGGAATTTGCAGGTTACAGTAACGATAGTGATTATGATTTTAATGACTAACACTTACAGAGCAATTTCCAGTCTCTGTTCTAAGTATGTTTCATGTATTGATTCTTAATTCTCACAGCAACACTGTGACTTGGAAACTATTAGTAGTCTCACTTCAGAGACTATGCGGAAGCACATAGAGGTTATATAACTTTCCTGAGATCACAGAGTAAGTAGCAAGAGAGCTGTACAAATCCAAACATAGTCTTAACCACTGTGCTAGCCTCTCTTTCAACCATATAATTAGAATGTTCATGTCATATATAGCACCAGTATTTATTGGGTTTTTACTCTTGTGTTTAGGAAGCAGGTAAGGTGATCAAAGATAGACAGGACTTCTGTGCTCATGGACCTGGAGTCTCATGGGAATTCCAGTAATTGAACAAAATCCCCCCTGCAAATGATACATTCCTATCGCCCCAATTTAACTGGAGTCTGCATGTGGGGCTGTAGGTGTTATTAAAGAAAGGTTTCCTACTTTGAGTGGGAAATTCATAGAGATAATTAAAATCCCTGACTATTCTAAGATTGTGTATAAAGACCATTGTTAAGTTTTAAATTTTACATTCATATTTTTTCTAATATACCAAAATACAAGTAAGACAATCTTTGAAAACGATTTCTAATATTATTTTACTGGCAGCTCTTAATAGTCATACTAACGTTTGACATGGTGTTAGCTTCAAATCCCAGTTACGAATTTTAATAAGGCTTTTGTGATTATCACTATAAAGAGAATTATTGTCATGCTTCAGGCATAAAGAACTAAGATAACATCTTTGAGTCTTTGCTTGCTATCTTTCTTCCCCTCTGGATTGTAAACTTGATGGGGAAAGAGACCCTCTGTGTCTGTTCACCCAGCCCCAGTACCCAGCCTGGCACTGGGAGCCACTCATTAAATGCTTAGTGGGTAGCTAGATGGATGAATGAAATCTAAAGAAGCAGGCCAGCCTGGAGTACTATTATTAATCCCATGTGCTTCCTCTTGACTGAACATGGTGAATTCAGAAAACTTACTGGAGTCCTTCACCATCTTACTTAAAATGTGCAAGTTTCATGTACTTGTAATCATGGAATTCTGTATGCGAGGCTTTACATCCATACAGATCTTGGGTGATATTTTTGATTAATGTGAATAATACAAGGATTCTCAGGTTAAGTACTGTAGCTCCCATTAAACACTTAATTTTTTATATCCAAATACTTGTGTTTTTTTTAAAGCATTTCTAAGTTACACACTAATTAGCCTCTTCAAGTAATCAAAGATGGATTTTTGTTACTTGCAACCCAAAGAGAGCTAACTCTTAAGAACATCTTTTATCTAAAGGCACTGATGAGGAGAAATTGCAGATAGCATATAAATGACAAAATGGAACGGCTTCTAAAAGGAAACATACCGAGAAGTTTATGTCCGGAGATTGCAAGAAAGAATGTCGAGGGCAAATATTCTGCTTTGTATGACTGAAAAGTCAAGTGGTAATTGTGGCTTTCAGTATGGATAAATTTAGCACTCAACATCCTCAACAATCACCTAACATCTCAAATTGATTATTTCTAAAACTAAGTTCTTTAAATCATCCCCCCATTTAAAACCTGGCCCTTCTACACTATCAATATTCCCCATCTTGGTAAATTCAATCCCGTTATTGCAGTTGCTCAGCCACAAAAGTTTTGGGGTCATCCTCAACTCTTCTGTTTCTCTTATACCCCGCACCTGGTGCAGAATCTGCCTGCTACAAGAATCTGCCACTTCTTAAGGCATTCACGGCAGTTGCCCTGGTACTAGTTGGTACAACCCTCACATGGATCAGGGCAGTGGCCCTTTATCATTCAGCCCATCTGCCTTTGTCTCCCTTAGGCCAGAGTGGTAGTGATGATGTCGCTTCTCTGCTCAGAACCTTCCAGTCACTTCCCATCCCACTGCAGATAAATGCTAAATCCTTAAAATGCCCAACAAGGCCTTTACAGTCCATCCTGAAATCCTACTTAGACTCATTTTCTACTATTTTCTACCTGCTCCTTCCACCTTCCTTTCAGGGGCTCTGCATTTACAGTTCCCTCTCCCCCGAAGGCTGTTCCTCCAGATGCCCAAGTGGGACTCTCCCCCATGCTCACATGTAACCTCAGTGCCACCTGACCGCCATATATAAAATTACAGCCCCTCATTTCCCGACACTCCCTGTCTCCTCTGCTGCTTTATTCTTGGGCATCGCACTTAGAGCCACCACCCATGCTATAGCATGTTCGTAATTATTTTATTGTTGTCTCACCAGCCTGCTTTGACTGAAGGCCAGACTCCTTCAGGGCAGAGATTTTGCCTGTTTTCCTCATTACTCTATCCCCAGAGCTCTGTCTTCAGTGTCTCAGTACTCACAGTTGGTGCGCTGTAAGTATTTATTAAACAACCGAGAATGTCTTCATCTCTTGGCTCTCTTCCATGGTGGCGTCATTCTCACCAGGTCCCCTCTTCAGAGTAACAGTATTGCCATTAAGCACCTCAAAGCCTATTCCTGTCAACTAAACATGCTGGGAAAAGGGCCAGTTCCTTCCTCATCCCTCCACTCAGAGCCAAGGAGGGGTCTTGGCTCTTCTAGAGCCAGGTTTTGTGGCAAGTAGGTGGAAACCCTAGATTGGCCTGGCCTGCATCACATGCTCAGATTCTCCCCTAGAACAAGAGAATCCTATTTTTTAGTGGCTTCACCAATGATTATACATGAGTATCTACTTGAGAAAATAGTGATATTAAATGGTGAAATCAGTTTTTCACTTGAGTGTTTGCATTTCCAAGTGGAATGTTCATCCATGTAGGTTGAGCCAAAATTAATTGTCTGAATTTAAGGAAACCAATTAAGTGTGTCCTCAGGAGATGAAAAGGAAATGTGAATAAAACAAGCCCTGAAAAAATGTGAGTCAATATTTCAGAGGTTTTTGATAAAATGAATATTTCTGCCTCTAACACCTGATGTAGAAGTTTTCAAGTTTTCAAAGGTACAATTTCATTCTAGAATCATCCACTCTAAGAGTCAGGTACATATCAGTGCAAGGTTTCCCAAATTTTAGATGGTGATCTGCCTTCTCAATTTTTTGCCATTTCTGTGGGCCTTCTATGCTAATGTGTACCTAGTATTTTTTCTTAAAAACTAACTTTACCATTTTTACTTATATAAACCTAAAGAAATTGGAAACTAATTTCCTGAGTATGAAAACCAGTATCATTGCCATAAGTAGATGTTAAAGTAATAATTAAACAATTAACAATGCCAATAATAGTAAGTATAATGAAAAAATAAGCTGTTCTCCATTTTAAATATAAGCAACGTGGTCTTGCCTATTCAGACAACTGAACCTGCTTCCTCTTTGTTTGTGATGTTAGCACTGAAGGGATATGAAAGAGCTAGTAGCCCCCAAATCCAGCTTTCTCTTGAAACTAATGGGAAGACTAAAAGGGAATTAATTCCTCCCTAGGTGACTAAATGTTATTTGTTGGCTTTTCTGTGTGTCACATACCACAGATATATGTCACCCACTCGTGTTTGTGTAGGATATGCCACAAATCACACATACAGCATTAGAATACACTGTTTACTAATAATGCACATTCTTCAGATTTAGAAGGGTTTTCTTTTCCTGTCTGTGGACTTCAAGAAAGTGATCTCTGATTTTGTAAGCTCTGAAGCAAGATAGCAATATAATATTGAATTTAATCAGAATCCAATTAGGAAGTTTCAGCTAGTATAGAAACAAATACTTACTTTGGCCAAATGTATAAATCTTATGAACTTTAGTTTGTAGGAGCTTTGGTACTTTTTTGAAAATCTGTCCACCTTGCCCATGAATTCTCTAGAAGCTTGTAAATGTTCTGATTATAGGTTACAAATTTTCATGTTGTTATTATCCAAAGAAGGAGGGATTTTGGTCACGGGAATTCCCATTCATTTAAAATGAAGAAAGGCTTTCTTCCCTGACATTTTAGATTAGACCCCAAGTAAGGTCTTTTCTGAGTTTTAGATGCGTTAAGAAGCACGTGTTTTTGTCTTGTTTTTTAAAATTGAGTCAATCTCTTATGATAAATTAATTTATAATGACTCCAATGATGTCAAGACAAGTATATCTCATTATTTGGGAAAAAGTGGCTTTTGGTGACTTGTTTTCTGCACAGTATCACATATTTAAGCCGTTTCATGACAAATGCTCAAGTGAAGTCCAAGTGGAAAGTGTACCTTCAAGCTACCACTTACCATGTAAGTCAGCTCATTACCATCAGGTAGTCAAGAAATCTGTTGAGTTTTACATAATTAAGTCACAGCAAATATATTTTCTTAAAATTCCATATTTTGAAAGTCAGTGCCAACTTCACTCTCAGCACTGTGAAGATATCACTACTGAAAATTCTGGACAGTAATATTCTTTATTTTAACAACCGCTGCTTTTTATATGTAAAGGAAAATGTATTCACTGCTGAAAATTAGGGGAAAATAGAAGAAAATAATCACCCATAATCCTGTCCCTCAGAAAGACCATTGTTAGTATTGTTGATCTTTCTTTCCAGACTTACGTTCTATAAAATGTTTCTCTTAGACAGTGGAGGTTATGCCATGTATTTAGTTACCTGGTATCAGAATTTTCCCCAGGTCATTAATAATTTTCATAAATATGTTAGTGTATGTATAACATTCCATTGTGATAATACACCACGATTTAGCCATTTTCCTATTGGTAGACATGTCTTATATTCCCAGCTTCATCCATTCAACACCCTTGCAGTAATCACCTATTTGCAGTCAAGTGGCTGTAGATTTAGTAAAATCTATAGGGCTGTTGTTGAGGAGTCTGATAATCAAATACACGGAGGATGTCAGGATAGGTGCTAAAAGAATGATAATAATAATAAAAGCCTTCGACATACTATTATTCTTGTCACATACCATTTGAAATTATTGAAATAATGTTACAGCCTGTCAATTAGTGTTGTGCTATAAATATAGTGATATGCCACTTTTCTACTAGAATTAATTCAGTTTTTATCATTTTTTTCTATTTTAGTGTACTGTGTACACACTAGAAGTTGAGTTGACAGAGGAAAAATCTACAGGATATGAAAGTTGAGATATGATTTACAAAACATTTCAAAATGTAGACCATATATCAAGTTAATTCTCATAAGGTGTGGAACTCAGCCAGCCATCTGGGTTGGGCTTCCAACGTCATAGAACATGAAAAGTGAAACTGGGGGAGCTTCCCTGGTGGTGCAGTGGTTGAGAATCTGCCTGTCAATGCAGTGGACACGGGTTCGAGCCCTGGTATGGGAAGATCCCACATGCCGCGGAGCAACTAGGCCCGTGAGCCACAACAACTGAGCCTGCGCGTCTGGAGCTTGTGCTCCAGCAACAAGAGAGGCCGCGACAGTGAGAGGCCCGCGTACTGCGATGAAGAGTGGCCCCTGCTCGCTGCAACTAGAGAAAGCCCACACACAGAAACGAAGACCCAAAAATAAATAAATAAATAAATAAAATTTAAAAAACCCAAAACATGGCTGCTTCCAGGAGAGAAAAGCAGAGCAGGGATCCAGACCATGTTTTTTTTAAAAAAAAAAAAAAAGTGAAACTGGAAGTCCTAAAAGATATGCTGTCAACTCTCTCCTGCCCATTTCCACTTCAGTATGTGACTCAATGCCTTTACAAAAATTCATGGTGTTACATTGAAGCTTAGGCTACTGTTTAATAGCTGTATTAGTCAGATTGGGCTAATATGGGGTAGAGTATCCAAAACTCCCAAACCTAGAGGCTTTAAACTACAGGTGTTTCTTTCTCATTCATACTACATGTCCATCACAGGTGCGATTCAGATCCGATCAATTGCATCTTCACTTCAGGACCTTGAATGGAGAAGCAGCCACTCTCTGGGCCATGCTGGTCTCATGGCAAAGGGAAGATGGTGAACCATGCTCTTTAGTTGCTTTTAAAGGTGTCATTTCACGTTTGCTTACATTCCACTGGCTGAAACAGGCCATATAACAAAACCTGATGTCTGTGAGGTGCCAGTGAGAAGGGGAAGTATGTCTTCCTAAAGGCATGGGACCACAAGTCCCATGGCCAAGCTGAATGTCAGTGAGAGTGAGACAGGGAAGCATAATCTTTCCATGGAGGATGAAGGACAGAAGACTTGCAAAGACTAAATAATAATACACCCCAAATAATCTACCCCAAAGTATTTTTAAACAATAATACAGTCAATCCTACCAGCCAGTAATAAGGATTATTTAAAAATGTTTCCAGAGGATCTAAGAATAAATCACAGGTCCTGAGAGATCCCTAGGGGTCCCCGAGTTGCTCTTTCATCTGCCTTTACTGTCTGCACCTTCCTCCTTCATATCCCTTCCTTCAGCATCTACAACCTCAAGCCTTTACAGAAATAACAAGGTAATTTATTCCATCCAGATAGATTACTTATATAAATATGTCAATAAAATATCCTCAAAATATGTAAAAACTACCCCCAAATGACTCTTTATTTAAAAAGAGGAGTAAGGGCTTCCCTGGTGGCGCAGTGGTTGAGAGTCCGCCTGCCGATGCAGGGGACACGGGTTCGTGTCCCGGTCCGGGAGGATCCCACGTGCCGCGGAGCGGTTCGGCCCGTAAGCCATGGCCTCTGAGCCTGCGCGTCCGGAGCCTGTGCTCCGCA
>NW_006772616.1:5071663-5202865 GCF_000442215.2 Lipotes vexillifer | reverse complement strand
TACCGAAAAAAAAAAAAAAAAAAAAAAAAATAAGAGGAGTAATAAAGTCAAGTGCCTTTAATGGCCAGGCAGGTTTAAATGAGCAGTGGTGGGTATGTGGGGCAGTCTCTTGTTGCTCCATCCCATGCTTTCTATCCATCATTGTAGGACCACTGTTCCTGATCATCTAGTTTTGCACGAGAAACCAGAAATCTGGAACTTAAATGAAAGCTCCTAAGTTTTAAATGTTGGTAACTAAACAAAATTAAAATACAGTATTTGGGTTAGACAAAAAATATGTGCAAGCTGGATCTAGCTGAAGTTTCAGGTTGCAACCTCTGATGTGAAGCTTTACAGTTATAAACATTTCACTATCTTGTGTTTTTTAATCCAGCAACAGCTCTACCAGCTGTTTTCCTTCTTTTGCAGTTGAGACTCTGTGGCTTCTGCTAGGTTAAGGGACTAAAATCAATACAGGTGAGTTCTAAGTGGCCACATTGCTTCTAGTATATTAAGCCTTAAGTATATTAGGTAGACCTTGTCTGTGGTGGTACAAGCTTGCTGTTTGTTGGTGCACAAGGGTAAATCGTTTTTATAGAGAGTTTGTGGAAGGAAAGAATTAATATTTGAAGTTTGACATGAGTAAGATAGAAAAGAAGGGCATTTAAGGCTTAATACGAGGTAACTTAAGGTTGGTAAGGATGGAAACCAAAAGTAGGGATGAAGATACTAAAGGGAAGTTTGGATCATACAATAATCAAACTTTACTTTATTCATAATTTGCCCAGTGTTTTGCAATCTTCAGTCACTGAATGATCCTTGCAAGATTTTAGCCACATACTTAACAACCTGGATTATTATTTCCCTAATGTATTTACTTTAATACTTAAATATATTTATTTTAAAAGGCTTTGTATCATTGCTATAAACAGAACTAATACTCTCTCCTTACAAGATAGTAGTTTTAATTTTCTTCCTATAAAAATGAAAGCAAAGCAGTTACTTAGAGAAAAGTTTACAACTTAAAACTACAATGAATAGCAGAAATAAACATACTTGACTTTCCAAAAATGTGTACCTAGAAATAAGTTTTGCAATGAGCTAACCAGAGTGTTGATGACTGTTATTAATAGAGTGATATTCTGTTCTTGATCACTTAGTTTAAGATGAGTTATTTACTGTAAATATATCCTTAGGTCAGAGTCAGTTTGAATTATGACTGTGTTTTTTGGGGTGTTTACCAGACATCTGTGTGCTACTGAAAACATCTGAGTTATTTATGTTTGTGTAATGCCCTATTTTCTGTGTCTTTATTTAGAACCTAATTTTAATCTATGCATTGTGTGTAAAGTAGATTACCACTGATGTACCAATATTGGCCTCATCCAAAAGAATTATATCTATGAATCAATTAACAATTAAAACAATTAAAAATGTTATCCACCTATAACCATCGTATTTGTACAAGTACTGGTCTCTGGGAACCACTAATGTGGTCCATGATTAGAAGTCAGAGAACATCTTTATCTCTGTGCTCACTGTACTCAGGAGAATCCCTGACACATGCAAAATGCTTATTAAGTACGTAGTGACTGAAAGGGAATTCCGGATAGAAACATTGTTCCCCAAGGTGTGTGTCGTTCACCCAGGCTGCTGAGCTAGAATTAGCCTGCCTTCTTATTACCACCACGCATATGACCTCCATCATCATGACCTATTCACGAATTCCAGGTCTGTTCCATCCCTCCAACTCTACTGCCATCACTTGCATATGGAACTTTATTATCTTTTATACAAAGTGCTGCAGTGCACTCCCTACAGAGCTCCCACCAAGATTCTCCGTCTTCTCCCTCTGTCCCCTCAGAGATCTGCGAAAGCACAGACCTGATGGCATCACAGATCTGAGCCTTCTTCAGTGCCCTGCCAATTGCCTGCCCCCCAAAATTCCTTTTCTAGTTCTTTGGCCTTCTAGACTCTTTAGCATATGGCTGCTACCTGTCTCTCCAACTGCCTTTGCAGTTCCTTCCCATCATCCCTACCTGTAACCCGCCAGAACTGAGCTCCACTATGCTAGTTCCTGCCTCTGTGCCTTGGCGTGTGTCATCCCTCTGCCTGGGTTACCACCCCCCAACTTCTACATGTGAAACTCACATTCATCTTTCAAAATCCACTCAAGATGTTGTCACCTCTTTATGCATTTTTCCCTTAACACTTAAAACATAAATATTTAGTAAATAAATCATTTAAGTATTGAATGAATACACTGGTTGTTTTGCTGTCTTTCTTATTCTGTTCTTTCTTTGTGTTTTGTTCCTTATCGTCTTAGCCTCAATATAATCAGCCATATTCAAGCTCTCAAGCTGATGGTCAGTGTTAATGTCCCAGTTTTGTCTTTGTGAAATTTATGCATTTATTGGGATGTGTCTTGGAGGACTTTCAAAACCATGGAGCTAGAAAATTCATTCTAAATTCTGAGGTGCCACATTTGAGAACTGTGACCAGCCAAATGTTACCCCGCTGACACCATGGTGAATTGCTACTGATACTTATTCTGAATCTTTCCCCATTCAGCATTACTTTATCATTGCGTGAATCATTCCTTAGGGACACGTAGGGAGTAGATCAAACTTATTTTTTGATAACACTAGAGAAGCGTTTTCTTAATCCTTGGGTTGTGTTTCTTGCATTAAAATAACAGTCAGTTACATACAAAATCTAATTTGATATCTACCTTTAACAAGACATTAGGCTAGTGAATAAAAACTAGCATATGGGCCTATCGATGTCGGAGACCATATAGCACATTTTGTCTGCAAGGAACTTATGAGTTAGTAGGAAAATTGGATAATAAACATAAAACCACAATTAAATGTAAAATGTACCTTTGCTGAATATGATGAAGAAAGGGAACCTGGTATATGAAAAGAGGCCCCATTGTACATTTAGTCTGAGAAGTCAGGAAAAGCAGTCCTAGGAAAGTGAAAATTGAGTATATTTTGAGGTGAATATGTTTAATATTCATTTGTACATCACTGACATATCATTTGTCAATGGTTCAAGAGTTAACTAAAGTCACAGATAGTTACCACAACGTAATAGGGGAAGCATAGACTTTGGAATTAACCAGAACTGGTTTGAATCCACATGATACCTCTTACCAGCTGTGCATCTTAGCAAGTTCTTTGCTTTTAATTTTTAATTGTGATAAAAATACACATGACATAAAATTTCCATCTTACCTATTTTTAAATGTACAGTTCCTTAGTGTTGGGCTTGGTTATTGTGCAGCCGGTCTCCAGAACTCTTCACCTTACAAAACTGAAACTCTGTACCCATGAAACAGCATGTCCCATTGTCCCCTCCCCCATCCCTGGCAACCACCATTCTACGTTCTGTCTCTATGGATTGACTACTCTGGCTACCTTGTATATGTGGAATCCTACAGAATTTGTCTTTTTTGTGACTGGATTATTTCACTTTGCATAATTTCCCCAAGGTTCATCCAAGTTGTTGCATGTGTCAGAATTTCCTTCCTATTTAAGGCTGAATAGTATTCCTTAGTATGGATATACCACATTTTGATTATTCACCTGTTGATGGACACCTGGGTTGATTCAACCTTTTGTCTGCTGTGAATGATGCTGCTATGAACATGAATGTACAATCTTCTTTTAAAACTTTCTGGGTCCAGATTACCCGTGTAGCAAAATGGGCTTTATTATAATGCAGTGTAATGGGGACTAAGTAAATTATATTATATAAAACCACATTCTACCTCGCCTAACATATTATAGGTTTTAACAGGCATTAGTTGCTAACAATAATAGGATTTTAAATTTGGAAGGAAAGTTTATCCGATCTAGGATTTTCCAGAAGATGTTATTCTTACCAGTAGCGATAACACAAGTACAACATATTTCAGCACTGTTTTGGGCATTTGTGATGTTGCCAAATGGATAATATTATGTTTGCTGTTTTGTGATTGACAAGAAACTGAATTTTCAGTGTCCTATGTTGCCCTTGACAAATGCTGTCAAACCGGCTTCCCCTGGCCGGCATCTAGTGTTCATGAGAGGGAGCTAAATTATGAATCCAAGTTTTTAAACCTCGGAGAGTTTCATTAATTATCTAATGGAGCTCTCATTAACGTTTCATTGTTTTGACTTATTTTTCTCAAAAATTGATTTAAACTTGGAAAACAAAGGTAAAATATAGACTCTGTGCTGCAGTTTTTCATGTGTATAGCTATTACTTCTTGGGAATAAATCTAAGTAATCCTTATTTTTGATTGCCTCCTATTTTGCTCATCTCATCATACATGGATGGCTTTAAAATCATCCACACTTCATTTCCTGCAATTTTAATCTGCTCAGTTGGCAGTTTCTCTCAGCCTCTGGATGTGTCAAACAGGACACACTGCCTGCCTTTCCTAGCCCATCACAAGCATCCCTCTAGTGGTGGATAAAAGAATTTCCTTATCTCCACTATCAACAAGTTTTCCAGGAGACCATGGCAACAAGTGAGAAATGCCCTGAAGTATATGATGAATATGATAAAGCAAATTGTCTCACAATGTTATGGAAATGCCTTTTTAAAAGGAAATTTAGCCACTCTGTTATTTTCTCTGATTCTTCCTATACACTATGTGTTACCAAAGAGATTCTGCTCTCCTTTGGCTGCCTCCTATGACTGTCACTTATCTGTTCTATGTAAACTATCACTCCATGCTCAAATCTATTTTAATTTCTCATTTTGCATTTCAAGCTCCCAGTCAGCCACCAGGAAATGTTGTTTGGAATGCTACAGACACGAAAGTGTTACTTAATTGGGAGCAAGTGAAAGCCATGGAGAATGAATCAGAAGTAACAGGATATAAAGTAAGTTGTATCATCTGCAGTGCTTTCTTTTCCTACTTCTGGCAGTACTTTTCAAAGGAAGCTAGATTTGAACAGTTTTTCTAAATGTTGATGGTGTGATCTTTATAAACTACTTTTGACATACAGATGTCAAGCTGTTTATGAAAAGGGTATTTTTCCAAAACATCTGATTTCTTAAATATAAATTTAAGTGACATAATTCTGCTCACGTGGGAATTTTAGACCAAATGTTGGTAAGTTGTTCGTTATGTTAGTTTCGTATTTCTGGTGCTCACCCGTATACTACTTAAAAAACAACTAATAGCATTGGCTCTGATTCTTTGGTCTCTACAGTAGGACCTTGCCCCCGTCTCTCCGTCCTCACAAATACCCAAGCAGCTGAACTTTTCATAGAAGTTTTTTCTTCCCCACCTCCTTCATTTTGAGCACCTGATGATTCTACCATGTGCTGATCCCTAGTCTAAGGTGACAGAGCTATGAATGCAGCCTCTATTTTAGTGGGTATGGAAAACAAACAACATAAATGAAGTAACATCAGAGTAATAAGTTTATGAAAAATATAAAAGAGGGCACTATAAAAAAAATCAATGTGTTTGTTCATGCATTTTAGGTTTTCTATAGGACTAGCAGTCAAAATAATGTGCAAGTGCTAAACACAAACAAAACTTCAGCTGAACTTCTGCTGCCCATTAAAGAGGACTACATTATTGAAGTTAAGGCCACAACGGATGGCGGGGATGGGACCAGTAGCGAACAGATCAGGATTCCAAGAATAACCAGTAAGTTGGTCGACGTCAACATCTCCTTAATTCCCGGCATCAGTTATGAGCCCCCAAGAGAGAGTCAATCGGTGCCTCCCTCTCCACTCTTTTTTTTCCTACCATTTCTTTCATCTGAATGCTGAGAAGGTCTTGGAATATGAGAGATGAGGGCAGGAGGAATTCCTCACGAGTGGTGCAAAATAAGAATGATAAGAACAGAATAACAGAAAAAACATTGAGAAATATTTAGCAATTTTTATTAATTTAATTTTTTTCTCATTCTGAGCTATGCATACATTTGCCTTTGGATTGTCATAAAACAGAATTCCTTAAGCATTTCTCAAGGGCAGTGTTGAACCCACAAAGTGTTTCTTTTTGTTTGTTTGTTTTTTTTTTTTTTTTTGTGGTCCACGGGCCTTTCACCGCTGTGGCCTCTCCCGCTGCGGAGCACAGGCTACGGACGCGCAAGCCCAGCGGCCATGGCTCACGGGCCCAGCCGCTCCGCGGCATGCGGGATCTTCCCGGACCGGGGCACGAACCCACGTCCCCTGCATCGGCAGGCGGACCCTCAACCACTGCGCCACCAGGGAAGCCCCACAAAGTGTTTTTAAGATCTTTAATATTCCAGTTGTTTGCCTCTGAGAAATTATAGATGAATCTTATCAGTTCTTTACCAAGTAGAAAATTTAGCATTGTTAAGTTAAGGTCAGAACCCATTTGGCCAAACCAAAAGACACTTTAAAAAAAAAAAATTCTTAGTTTCTGATTTCAGTGGAGTTTCATACTTGCTTTTCTTTTCAAAATCCGAATGAAGCCTGTTGTATTATAGAAATTGTACTTTTAGAGTTCAGGGAAACAGACTTTTCATACGTATTTTACCAGTGACAGTGTTAGAAGAAATTTTATCTTTTAAATCTCAAGGGTGGAGTTTTGTGGCCTCAATTTAAGTACTGCAGAAGCCATGCTATTCTGCGGTTCTTAGTAACCTAAATTACTTTGCTCCCTGTTTCTTTTCATTGAGGTTGGCCTAATCTATAATCTTGGGCATTCAAGATTAAAACCCTTATTTGTAATCTTGGAAAACAAAATGAGAGACATCATTAGCAAGTGAAGAGAAAGGGAGATGTGGAAACTTGGAGGAATTTTATCTCTTCATGAAATCATAAAGACTGCAATACTTAGACCAAAATAAACAAGTAACTAAATGGAGAAAATGGGAAATATTTATCTCAGAACTGAGTTCTGCAACATAAAAATATGTAAAAACCATTTAGGACTACAGACATTTTTAAAACTGTATGTGCTTCAATAGAGCAAAACCAGGAATTAATTTAAGCTTATTATTATTATTATTTAGGTTTTTAATTAAGACCTGCTATCTTGTTCCTAAGACAGCTCAAGGTTCAGAGGTAAAATTACAATATGGCCAAAGTGGAACTGTTTAAAGGAATAGGTTCTGTGCTTTTGCAGGAACAGACAGATTTTAGCATTTGAGGGTTGCTGAGTCAAGAGTAGCCTTTCTCTCTGACATCTGCCTTCTTGTTGAGTTTGCATAGATTGGTGCAGACAAAGGCCAACTATAGGAAAATGGAGCTTTTATTGATTGCTTTTTTAAGATGATATATTATACATAATAACTTATGTAAAAATGTACAGAAGAGAAACAAACATATTTCCTAACCCTTCTCCAATGAAGCTTTCTTTAATTAAACCATTGAATTATCTCAAAATTGTCTGTAATGGAGTATAATTATTTTCAAAATATTAAGTTGTTTTTCCACTTTCAATTAAAGTTAAATAATACTAGATGAACAAAGCCCAGAATCGTTTAAGAAAACTTAAGTATATATAAGAGTGGTTATAGATACTCTTGGCAAATAATCTATGCTACATTGTTAAATAACATGAAGGCTAATGTTAACTTGTGGTAGTAAGTTAGTTACTTAAATTGATACAGTCCTTATTAATGAGCTGTTTATCATCTTTGACAGATATGGATGCAAGAGGTTGTACATCAGCCATCTCCAATGCCCACCCTGTGTCAAGTTATATCTCTACAGTACTGTTCTTTATTGTAAACACCCTGTGGTGATAGTCACTTTTTTTTTTATTATTATTTATTGGAAAGTTCATTGGTTACAAAAAAAAGTGCTTTCATGAAATGCAGTGATTATGCATGTTTTTTTCCAACTCTGTATTTTTAACTTTCTACATAGGTAAAATATGAATATAATAAAAAAGCAAACCCAGTAAATCCTTTTAGGGGAATCTGAAATGCCTTAATATTTACTTGATACACCAAAGGAATTTACATATTACATACATCCAATTTTTGATAGAGACATTCTTATGATTTTAAGCACTGCCTGTGGATAAAGGCTCACATGCTTCAATGTATACACACCCACATGCAGACACATACTTTTGTGGGTTTGGTTTTGTTTTTTTTTAATGTAGAAAAACTCATTTACTCCAAATGCTTTGCTCCCATTGTAACAGCACTGTTTGGAAGACATAATTAGTGTTATTTGGAAATGCTCATTCGAAATACTCAAGGGTGAAAGATACATTTTAAAAATTACCCTGTTGGGCAGAAGGTGCATGTAATTCAAAAGCATGTTGTTGGAGATGCTACGGTAGACTTTGGAAGAGTGCTGTTTCGTCCGGGTATACTGCTGCGTGGTTGTGAGATTCTTTACAAATCACTGCTCTCTCGACTTCTCAAGCACTCACCCTTAAAATGTGGAGATAATAATACGCATCTTATCTGCCTCTCCCCCATGAATTACTCGCCAAAAGATAAAGAAGGAAATGTGAAAGTGCTTTGTTAGCCCTAATGCACTAGGCCTGTGCAAAATATTAGTATGAATTTATTTAATCATATTGAAGTCCTGAGGACCAGCCACATTTTTAAAGTTTGCACTCCATTCTAGGTAATGCTTTCCTTTTCATTCCATGATATTATAAAACTGAAAGGATCACATTTTATCCTCTCTCAAAAGGTTTAAAAAGTGAAATAAAGTAAAAAGGGATTGTTTCCTTCACACCTAGGAACAAGCTTTCAGGTTTTATTAAAACATGGTGGAGAAAATAAGGAACAACCTAAATCTTAATCCAGATATTAAACAAAATGTACATGATGCTTCATTTCCAATCTCTGATTCCATCAAGGGACCCTCTCTTTTTTGGATGGTGGAGGTGGTTTTTAATGAAATCCAACCGTTTATGAGAGCGGGTCTGGCAGACTTTTTAGTTCCCGAGCTAAATTTGTACTAGAACAATGGGCATGCTGCTGACTTTGATACGTATGACTCAGTCTCTCAATACATGGTGTTCAAAGGGTTGTCGAAGACATGGCTTCATAGCAGTATGTAAAAAATAAATGAAAATCAGCAGATTGAGCGTTACACATTGCAAAGTCAATTTTTTACCTCTTTCCTGTCCATTTCACGTTTTGCAGGAACTTGTTTGCAAAGATATCTGAATTTGAAACCGACAGATATCAAAAGAGAATACATATTAGCAAAATTCTGATATTACCATAGAGTGTTAATTTACATTTAGAGATCACATTTAAGACAAAGTCATTATACACAAAGAAGAAAAATATTTATAACTTTTCTCTTCAAGGTCTGTATATACTGTATATATCTACAAAAATTCTGAATGACGAGTAGATTTCATATGACCATTGTTATTTCGGGTCAAAAAGTGGAGAAACACTTTCTCCAATACCTGTATTTTATGCTACATGTAATGGAGTTGTACCTTTTTATTATTTGGTAATTCCTATAATATGTTCCTATACTTTTCATTTTCAAGGCAATTACTCTATTGTTTCATGGTGTTTCTAGAAATATATCTCCATGAGATATGTACTTTGTTTCATATTGAAAAGTATAAAATTTACCTTTAAATTCCTGTGTGTGTATCCTATGGTTATCTGTATGTATTATTTTTTATTATTCTAATAAAATTTATAAAAATCAAATTCCCATGCATGATTAATTGTGGTATGGTCAAAAAGAACATTTTAAGGGGGAAATAAGTGGGCACCATAATAGTTATGCTGATGCTATCATTTCTTATATTCTTCAGCCTACTTTTAGTCTTTCCATCTTTTAATCTTTTTTTTTTTGTTTATACCCTAATGACAGTAAAATCAGCAGTTTGAGACAATGCCCTCTCTATTAAAAGGATTTCAGCTCTGGGGAGACGAGAGGAAAGAGAAGCAGAAAATTCACTTTATAGAATTACGGTATCTAGTTTCTTCTGACTTCTTCTAAAGTTAATGTGGCTACTCCCACTTTTCTGACAAATATCTTCTTAAGATTAATATCAACTTATCAACTCTTTCATTGACTTTATCCTTGGTATCAGTGTTAGAGACTTGCTTCTAAACAATCCTTGTGATATAATATATTCTAAATGTTTGAAAATGTATACTAGAAAAAGATTAGTTTTCAATTAGTAAAGAGTGTTAAAAGTTATTGTTGATATAAGGAAAATTAGAGCTAAAATAATAATCATTTTCTTACATGAAAATTCAAAGATATATTTAGAAGTAGGAGAATTAAGTGAGAAAAGTATGTGTAGGGGTTGTACCATGGTATGAAGGTGTATGTGTGTGTGTGGTGTGTGTGTGATATATTTAGAAGTAGGAGAATTAAGTGAGAAAAGTATGTGTAGGGGTTGTACCATGGTATGAAGGTGTATGTGTGTGTGTGTGTGTGTGTGTGTGTGTGTGTGTGTGTGTGTTCGTGTGTGTCTGTGTTTGTGTGTGTGCAGGGGTATGTGTGTGGGGGTGGCTGTAAATTTAAGTCCACTTGTACTAGGTGCATTAGTGTACCCTAATAAAGGGCAAAGAGCTGGGGAATATGGAGAAACAGATTATACCACCAAAACCAGCCCTGATGTCCTCTCCCCCGAAGCCAGGGCTGTTTGACATGGCACAGTCAGGTCAGCAGTGAGTCATACTGCCTTGATCTGAATTGCATCCTCACCAGTTAGTGGCCCTATGATCTTGTACTAGTTCTGTAACTTTGCTAAGCCTCCATTTCCCTGTCTGCAGAATGGGACTATGGTGGTATTATCCTCATAGAGTTGTCAGATCTTCAGTGACTATTAAACTCCTCTGCACTGAAATTTCCTCTTTTATGAAAATGGAGGTTATTGGTGCTACCCACTTAGAGGGCTGGGGGTTAGGAAACAAGATGATGTGTGAGTGCTTAGAACCATGCTCTTAGCATTCTTCCCATCAGTAGGTAACTATATGACACTGGAAGACAGAAGACATCGTTCGAAGGTGGCTTTGTTGTATACATTTAGAGCTCTCCTTTGATCTCATTCTACTGAGAAGAAAGGTATATGATTCCAGGAGTTCCTAGAAGAGAGGGTAAAGTGATGCTAGTATCAGATTAATTTTTCATAGTAATGTAATACTGATCCTATTAAGCAACATATCTTCACTCTCCATGTGCCAGGCTCTGAGTTAAGCCCTGTACCTTTGCTAAATTCATCTTTACAACAGTCTTCTTAGTTAGGTACTATTATCAAGCCCGTTCTACAGATGAGGAAACCAAGGGTCAGGAAGATTAAGGATATTGTACTAGGTCATTCTAGCAAGGGCATAGTAAAACGGGAGTCTAACCCAGGTAATCTGGCTGTAACCCCTGAGTCTGAGGCATGAAGAGGTTTTTAATCCCTTTCAAAATCAGATCCATTAGATTGAGAGATTCTGAATAAGCATTTCTAATGTCAATTTGTAGTATAATTTGTTCTGTCCTCTATTATTGATCATAATTCAAATTGGAGAACTGAACACCTGGGAAGACTTCTTTTGTCTATCATAAATTTTGATATTCTCTAATTCTTACATGGAAGGCTATCCAAGCTAAAATTGACCAAGCGTAAGTATTCTTTAAGTAAAAATTATAAAAATATCCGTCTGTTTTTAGGTTTTATGTTTAATTTTCTCCACACATTTTTTTAAAAAATTGAAGATGGTTTGTTGATTTTTTAAAAAATTTTTTTTGGTTTTTTAAATTTTTCACTAATATTACCATTTACAATGAAAACCTAACAGTATAATTCAATTAAATAAAGAAAAATGATTAGAATATTACAAGTTCTTATTTTTCAATTAAAATCACCCCTGTCGTTTCATGTTCTTATAACTCCATCTTTTTTTAAATTTAAAATTCATCTTAATTGGGTTCATTTTTTTGTGAAGTATTTTACCCTTTTTAAAAATGAAATTTGTGCCGATACTCATTATCATTTGGAATCACTTCAGTAAATATTGGAGGTAAAATCACCACAGAAGCTATTACAAATTTAGCCATTAGTAAGTTGTACCATTCTTTTGAAAGAAAATATGTAAACAGAGAGGACTATGGTTCATTTAAATGGTTAGGTGTTTTCTGCTGTGATTTTTATTTGAACCCTGTGCCCTAATTTAACATGTCTTGCTTTACATGTAGGTGATAATTACCTCTTGAACTTGCATGCGGAATAAATGCCCTGATACAGAATTTAAGTTGTAAGAGAGGGTGCTTCTGTTATTTGTCAGCATTCATTCTTATTCTTTACTCTTATTCTGCCTGCTGAAATTATCTTACAGCCTGATGATTCTACCTTGGTCATTAATACTGTGGGGAAGAGAAAGAATTAGATCCTGCATAATTGGATGTTACCTGGGAAAACTCAGAAAAAAGCAGACACAAATGATAAGAACAGCAAATTGAATTATTTTACCATCGGACAGTAAAATGGGACAGACTAATACCAATGACGATGCTAATGTAAAATGTCTATCGAGACTGGCTAATGAGGAAGTGAAGGGTCCATCCAGTGCGATTGGTGTATTGGCCTTTCCAAAGCATCCAGACAAGAATGGCCGCCCTTCCAAGACTAAATTTCAAGATCACATATGGAAGTGCTCATTGGGATCATAAACTGTGGCACAGTAAGTACACTCATTGTGTGTAGCTCATATTTATCTGCTGAGTACCTAACTGCTGAGTGAAATCAGGGAATTAATCACCATTTTGTCTTAACCCTCACCTATTTTGCTTGCTTAATTTTTCCTCCTGTCTGACCCCTGAAGATATTAAGATATGATGATTAGGAGACTAAGAGGTATTTTAAAATGTGTTTGAAATAATGATAAGCAGTAGATCATCTATGTTGGGAAAGTTGACCAAATTGGGATGAAACAGTATAGCACAGTGGTTAAGAGCATTTGTTCCCAGTCACAGATCTGGGTTGAACCCTAGCCATGTCCCTAAATAACTGTGTGATCTTGGACAAGCAGGTTAATCTTTCTAAGACACAATGCTTATCTCTAAAAAGACACCAATGGAAGGAAGGACCTGCCTTGGAGGATTGTCATGGTAAGAGGACATGATCTAACCATAGAAAGCTTTTTATCATAGTTTGGCTAATGGGTACTCAATCAGAAAGTCTAATAAGTTAATAATAATATTATTATTGGGTTTTGTTTTGTTTTTACAAGGGAAAATTATGGTTTTCCTTTTTATTTAATTAAAGAATGGTGGATAAACGTAAATACAGCAGTTACTCCAGATCATTCTTCATATTGTACACAAACAGACCAATGAACGTCATCTGAAAGAAAGCTGCAGTCAGCAATGAAATGCATAGAGCTTTTCCTTCCCTCGCTCAAAAAAATTTAAAAACACACAAACTTAGAATGTCATCAGCACACACTCTCCTGTGACAAATGATTCAGACATAAATAGTGGGTGCAAAGAAACTATATGCTAACATATGTATAGCCTTTGTTAATGAAAAACAGAAGCGGCCATAATGATTAAGATACATTTGGTTACTGATAACTAGCTGTACCCTAAAGGGCACTATCAAAAGAGAAATCGTGCTGCAGAGAAAAGCTATATATACATATACAATGAGAAGAGAAATAGTGCTGCAGAGAAAAGCTATATATACATATACAATGAGAAAATAAACTGCAAGATTAACGCATGCATGTTTAATACTGGAAAAATCACAGCGCTCCAAAATTTCTCCACGTTTGTTATAAAAGTCCTCTGCACTCAACTAAAATTAAAATGATCTTAAAAGGATAATACTTGTAAAGTTAATACTTAAGTCTTTTCAGCCACAGAAACTGCAATGTAAATAAATGTTCAGAGTCATTTTCAAAGCAGAAACAAAAATCTATTCTCCTGATGACATGCATGATTAAAAGGTCTATGCAAGAAACATTGCTTTACATTCCCAATGACTAGGAAAAAAAACCTCAAGTCAATTTTTAGTTTGCAGATGGTCAAAGGATTTTGTATTCCAGCAGGAGTTCAAGTCTTCTGGATCTTTTCACCAACTACTGGATTTTCTTTTCTGATTTTCTCAGCATCAGCTTTGTAATTGTAAGAGCAATTGTGTACATGTGAGTAATGGTGTACACCACAGTAAACATTTCCACACCGGCATTCAAACCCAGTAAGTCCCACTTTCTTCCTGCACATGAAACAGCGATTCTTTTTTTGTTTTGGTTTTTCAAGAGACGTACTTTGCTCTTCAGATGACTGCTGTGTGGTTTCTGATCCTGAAGCTTGCAGGTCTTCTTTTGCAGGTATCGCTTTGTTCACAGATGTGCTGTCCACTTGGGAAGATGCTACAGATTCTGATAAGAGTGACTGATTTGATACAGGGCTTGGCTGCATAGAGGAAGGTGTAAAGTCTAATGCCAACTGAGCTTCTGGGACACTGCCATCTGTGCCCTGAACTGGTAAAGACTCAGACTACTGACAGAAGGTGCAGGTGGGCTTATTCTGCCATTACTACTATTCTGTCTCTGAAGATGTTCTTTATAACATATTGAACACATGCCATTTGTACGAGGGTTTCCATAAAATCCACAGCCAGTGGAACAAAGTATAGGCACTTGGCTGTGGTTAGTTTCTTGAGCTATGTTCCTCTGTTGCGCACTCGGATAAAAGTATAGGGACTTTGGATTAGGGTTCCTACAGCACTGAGGTTGCTTTGTAGTTCTCTCTCTGTATAGCAGTCCCCACTTCCCTATGTCAGGTTGTCTTTCCTGCTGTTGCTTGGGCTGGCGGCGGCTCTCTCCTCCTGACGCGCTGCCCGCTGCCACCGGTCGCCGCCGGTCGCCGCTGGTGAATGACGACAGTTGAGGCCACCGAACTCCTGCTCGCTCGGGCCCGGCCACCGCCTCCAGCCCCTTCGCCTGCTGTTTATCAAACTTTTGTTTGGTTGTTCGGCCTGTGCTGCGACCGCAGGGGAGAGCTCCGGGAATGGCCGGCACCCGGCGCTGACCTGATTATTGGGCTCTAAATGCTCAATTATTCTTCAAGGGTGACTTGTAAAATACACAGGATGACAGTATTAAACCTCAAAGGGTAGTTCATTAATTCTTCCAGAGTTTCAGATACTGGTCATGGGACAAGATGTCTCGTCTCCAGGAGGTTACATGCAAGTTATAAAGCAAAGGAAAGGACTACAAAGTAATTTGAGGATGAGAACGATATTGTAGAATATATGCTCACGTAGTTGTGAGAACTAAGGTAACGTTTATAGAGCTTTTAGCAAAGTACTGGGCACATGTCAGGCACTCAGCCTCTGCTGGTTGCAATCCTTATTCTCTCAAAACAAGATCCAAATGGCGGATAGCTCAAAATGTTGCCACAGTCAAAGCCAGTAATACTATTCAGAGGATGTTATTCAGAAAGATGTTAAATCTCAGACTAAAAGCTTTACTGCTTCTGCCTTAATCAATAAGGCCTATTTATGACCTCATACTTGTTCCCCGTGAATTATGGTAATTAAGTTGAAAACTGGGTCCCTTGGCCTGGTAGAGCTTGTTTGGCTACAGAGAAGGTTCTAGATGTTAGACTCAAGAACATGAGGGGCTGAGAGTTTTTAGAGGGGCTTTGTTGAGCAAAAGGAAATCATGGGACTGTCATACAGAGTGAAGTAAGTCAGAAAGAGAAAAACAAATACCGTATGCTAACACATATATATGGAATCAAAAAGAAAAAAAGGTTCTGAAGAACCTAGGGGCAGGACAGGAATAAAGACGGAGATGTAGAGAATGGACTTGAGGACACTGGGAGGGGGAAGGGTAAGCTGGGATGAAGCGAGAGAGTGGCATGGACATATATACACTACCAAATGTAAAATAGCTAGTGGGAAGCAGCCGCATAGCACAGGGAGATCAGCTCGGTGCTTTGTGACCACCTAGAGGGGGGGGAGGGAGATGCGAGAGGAAGGGGGTATGGGGATATATGTATATGTATAGCTGATTCACTTTGTTATAAAGCAGAAACTAACACAACACTGTAAAGCAATTATACTCCAATAAAGGAGAAAAGAAGAAAGAAAAACGGAAATCATGGGAAGAGTGTCCAGAAGCCGCATTTTGAGAACGGTACTTAGTTGAGTGTTCTTACCTAGAGCAGGTTACCTTCATCTGCCAGGACCACTGCCCGTGAGTGACAAAGTCCTCCTGGCCCTGGAAGTGCCAAAGGAGATTTCTTTGGCTACTGCTACCATGTGAAAAAAAAAAAGCTTTCTTACTTGCGAAATTAAGCACGTTTGTCTAAATTTGCAACACCTGACTAGGCCCTTTCTGTAGGAAAGAAAGCCATTCTCTCCTTGGGTTTTTCCCGCTTCTGTAAGAGGAGATGCTAAGGAATGCAGAATGGGGGGAAAAAATTCTAGTTGCCTCTTGCCATAGCTCGGGAGATTCATTATGTAGTAATGAAATGATCTGAAAGCGAGAGAAAACGATAAATCTAGGCCAAGATTTCAGTTTAAAGAAAAGGTAAGGGGTAGAGTAAGCGCTAGGTATATTTTCCAATGTAATGCTAATTGAAAACATTTCACTTAGGTTCAGGGACATTCACCTTTCACTGAAAGGTCGTTCAGTACCTTCAAAGAGAGTTTTCTTAAAAACGGCACGTACCCATACTCCTAGCCAGAGACTTAAGTTCTGTGGAGAGCTTTCTGCTGACAGCCTGTGTTGTTGAAAAGGCAGCTAGTGGCTACAGGTGTTGTGAAGGTAAATGAGCCCCAGCTGCTCAGGGGAGAAGTGGGGATGTGGAATGCTCCTAGGCAACTGGGAGGGACTTGCAGCAGACGGTGGTTTGCCTGGGGGGAGAGCTTCCAGATCTAAGCAACAAGCCAGTGGAAGGAAATGATGCAAGCTGTGAGCTGAGCATCCAGGCTTGGTAGGTACACTTAAATTGTATTTTAGAGGAGGATTTGGGGAAGGATGATGATGGTGTGTTTTGGAATCAGATAGCCTGTAATGCCTGAATCTGCCTCTCACTTGCTTGGGGCTTTTGAGCAAAGTGCCTGAGCGCTCTAAATTCCTTTCCTCACCCATAAAACGGAGGTGGGATATGCCTGCCTCTACTGCGTGATAAATAAATGAAATAATACACAGAATGGGGTTACTGCTCTATGTGAGGAAGGAAGCCCTCACGGCTCCGAAATTAGCATCAGTTTCAACTTTTCTCCCATCTCAAATATTGCGGTAATGAGAAGGTTAGCACTAATTTTTCTTAATACTTGAAATTTCATTCTGTTTATCATTTTCATTGACCGCATGTGTAGACTTATTGCTCAAGGTAAAAACTGACACAGAAAACGCCATATTGAAAGGAGACGCCCACTGTTTTATCTTGGGCTTAAAAGGGAGGCCAAAAAGAAAAAGTCGGGCTTCCCTGGTGGCACAGTGGTTGAGAGCCCGCCTGCCGATGCAGGGGATACGGGTTCGTGCCCCCGGTCCGGGAGGATCCCACATGCCGCGGAACGGCTGGGCCCGTGAGCCATGGCCGTCGAGCCTGCGCGCCGCAACGGGAGAGGCCGAAACACTGAGAGGCTCGCGTACCGCGAAAAAGTAAATAAAGAAAAAAAAAAAGCCTTCTTTCCTTTACTGGTTCAGAACAATTTCCCAAAATGGTCATATGTAAAGAATTTTAGGTTTCTGCATCCTTAAGTGTTCGATTTCAATTATTTTCCTTAAAACTAAATGGTATTTTCGAGAGAAAAAAATGGCATCAAAAATATTGTTTTCTCTCTCTTCTCACATAGCATATTCCCATCTGAGTGTTTCAGTTGTTTTAAAGCCTTTCTATACAGATAATGGAAAAACTTGACTCTTAGATACCTTCACATTTTATGAGTAAAACATGCATGACATCCTGGAATACCTTCAGGCTCATTCTTAGTTATGACATGTTTTTGAGAATTTGAGTAAGACTCTAACATGAAAACAGTTTAATCATGATGTTGTGATTTTTAAGGCGAAAAGTACCTTAATTAAACATTGATCTGGATTTTTTTTTTTCTTGGACAAATGTGAGATCACTTGTCACTTAATAAAAGAGTAGTCACTTTTCCAACAGCAGAAAAATCCCAGGAAGCTTTTCAGCCACTAAACTTGAGACAGAAAACCTTTGAGTGCCTTCCTATCAGCATCTACTACAGATGCTTTTCTTGGCTCTTCCTTGAAAATCCTGTGTTTCCTAGGCTGAAATAGACCCTGTGCACAGCTGTTTGTGATTTATAGATGATCTTGGTGTTTAGAACTACCAGCAAGTCCCACAATTTTCTGTATTAGGACATCAGAGGTTACTCTCTAGAAACTGCTGCCATGGCAGAGCATGGAGTATACATGGAAATAACTTATCCTGAGAATTATCTTTAAGTAAAGCTTCATAGAAGGCGGAGGAGTTTGTTTTCAGGTCTTCTTTGTGTATTAGAGGTTTTCAAACCAAAGTATCAGAATTGGGTTCCTGCCCAGCTGTCTTGAATCAGATTCTTTCAGGATAAGGCAAGGAATCCACAGATTTTTGTCTAATGAGCTGATTAAAATGAACCATCAGATTTGGTATCCAGTGTTCTAAAGTTCAAATGAGTAAAAAATATCTGAGGCAAGACAAAAACATTTCTTAATAAGATGATGTGTAAAGTAAAATCAGACATCATGATTAAGATCTATGAAAGAATGAATCTGATTAAAGCATAGCCTTTTGGCCTTAAGAATTTATAAACTGTGAGATTTACATCAAAATGCTTTCTTAGTAGTATAAGAAAGATATTCACTGTTGTCTGTGAAAGAAAAAAAAAGTTAACAATTTAAATGTCCACAGAAGGAGACAAATTAAATACCATATGATAAATAGATGCTGTGGATTAGCATGCAGTACTTAAAAACAAATCTGCAAGTAAAAAATATGCAAGACAGGTTGTTGCTTCATAACCTCCTCAGGAGCTTCCTGGGTGTAAAAGGAAACAGCCCCTACTCCCGACCCCCAGTAAGCAGAGGACAAGAGAGACCAAAGAAAAAGGCAGACCCTTCCAGATTGCTAGGTGGCAGGTTTAATAAGCAAGAGAGCTTACTTAGAAGAACGCTTGTCTTGTGTGGCTGCAAGACGAGTAGATCTCCATACTCACCAGCCAAAGGTGAAATGTTTAAATAGAGCCCCTAACTGGGTTTAGTAACATACCCAGTCCTATTTCAAGGCTGTTTCTTTGGTGCAGTTTCTAGGAGCCAGGAACGCAAGCTGAACACACATCCCAAGACAGTGGAGGTGGAATGGGAAGCGTCCAATGGCCTGGGTCCAGCCTGTAGTTCAACTGGCAGTCAAGTCTTCTTGATTACCTCCTCCCACACAGGTTTTTGGGTGTTACAGGCACATATAAGATGAAAAAATGAATGGTTCTAATTATGTGAAAATTTAAATGATATTTTTCATTGTTATACATTCATGTTTAAAACCATAGGTCTGGAAGAGAAGGCACTAAATCAGTAATACTGGTTACTTACGGAATGAAGTGGCAGTATTGAGATTAGGAGTTGTGCTCAAAGATTTATTTAGCCTTATCCATTCTGTTAAAATATTCACCTTAATTAAAATAATGTATTGCATACTTTATAATTTGCTTAGGTATACATAAAAAACAAAGTGGCATAACTCTGTTGTAAAGTTACGGCAAACAAACAAGCCTCATGGGATATAACTATACAGCATCTTATTTTTGTCTTATCACCTTGTTTTATGTTTTTTTCCACTTTTATTGAGATAATTGATGTATATAGTACTGTGTAAGTTTAGGGTGTATAGCATAACGGTTTGACTTACATATATCATGAAATGATGACTGCACGTTTTGTTAACATTATCTCATATAGATACAAAACAAATAAAAAATATTTTTTTCTTACAGTGAGAACTCAGGATTTTCTCTCTTAACAACATTCATATACATCATATGGCGTTGTTCACTGTTGCCATCATGTTGTATATTCCAACTCAGGAAGGCAGGCTGGACAACTTGTCCTTCAGGTAGTTCTGTGTGGGAAACATGTTACCGAACTAAACTTGGGTCCCTCTGCCCTCATGTGGTAAAGCTAATCTACTGACACAGGGTTGTGGTGGAGGAAAGTGTAGCGTTTATTACAGGCGCCATACAAGGAGTCCAGGCAGCTCATGCTCTAAAAACCCAAAAGCTGCAGCAGATTTCAGGGAAGCATTTTTAAAGGCAAAATGAGGGAGGGAAGTCGCAGGGTACGTGGTCAGCTCTGCACAAGTCTCTGATTGGTTGATGGTGAGGTAACAAGGGTGGTGTCACAGTGGTTAACATTATCAGTCCTCAGGCTCCACTCTGGGGACTATGTGCTCATGGTCATCAAGCAGTTAACGTCTTCCATTTGGTGGGGGCATTGGCATCTGTAAAACAACTCAGGGACTGTGCATCAGATACAGTTATCTGTGTACTTCAGGGAGGAGCTAACGATTCTGTGGTTGACATATGGCTGATTTACTATTTAAATTCTTAGCAGTTCTCCTGGCCCAACTGCTGTTTTTGTCACTACATGTTCATACCCTTTCAATCATTAATTCTTTTTTTTTTATAATTTTAGCATCTTTATTGGAGTATAATTGCTTTACAATGATGTGTTAGTTTCTGCTTTATAACAAAGTGAATCAGCTACACATGTACATATATCCCCATATCTCCTCCCTCTTGCGTCTCCCTCCCACACTCCCTATCCCACCCCTCTAGGTGGTCACAAAGCACCGAGCTGATCTCCCTGTACTATGCGCCTGCTTCCCACTAGCTATTTTACGCTTGGTAGTGTATATATGTCCATGCCACTCTCTTCGTCCCAGCTTACCCTTCCTACTCCCTGTGTCCTCAAGTCCGTTCTCTACATCTGCATCTTTATTCCTGTCCTGCCCCTAGGTTCTTCAGAGCCTTTATTTTTTTTTTTAGATTCCATATATATGTGTTAGCATACGGTATTCGTTTTTCTCTTTCTGACTTACTTCACTCTGTATGATGGACTCGAGGTCCATCCACCTCACTACAAATAACTCAATCTCGTTTCTTTTTATGGCTGAGTAATATTCCATTGTATATATTGCCACATCTTCTTTATCCATTCATCTGTTGATGGACACTTAGGTTGCTTCCATGTCCTAGCTATTGTAAATAGAGCTGCAGTGAACATTGTGGTACATGCTTCTTTTTGAATTAGGGTTTTCTCAGGGTATATGCCCAGTAGTGGGATTGCTGGGTTGTATGGTAGTTCTATTTTTAGTTTTTTAAGGAACCTCCATACTGTTCTCCATAGTGGCTGTATCAATTTACATTCCCACCAACAGTGCAAGAGAGTTCCCTTTTCTCCACACTCTCCAGCATTTATCGTTTGTAGATTTTTTGTTGATGGCCATTCTGACTGGTGTGAGGTGATACCTCATTGTAGTTTTGATTTGCATTTCTCTAATGATCAGTGATGTTGAGCATCCTTTCATGTGTTTGTTGGCGGTCTGTGTATCTTCTTTGGAGAAATGTCTGTTTAGATCTTTTGCCCATTTTTGGACTGGGTTGTTTGTTTTGTTGATAATTGAGCAGCATGAGCTGCTTGTAAATTTTGGAGATTAATCCTTTGTCAGTTGCTTCATTTGCAAATATTTTCTCCCATTCTGAGGGTTGTCTTTTGGTCTTGTTTATGGTTTCCTTTGCTGTGTAAAAGCTTTTAAGTTTCATTAAGTCTCATATGTTTATTTTTGTTTTCATTTCCGTTTCTCTAGGAGGTGGGTCAAAAAGGATCTTGCTGTGATTTATGTCATAGAGTCTTCTGCCTGTGTTTTCCTCTAAGAGTTTTATAGTGTCTGGCCTTACATTTAGGTCTTTAATCCATTTTGAGTTTATTTTTGTGTATGGTGTTAGGGAGTGTTCTAATTTCATTCTTTTACATGTAGTTGTCCAGTTTTCCCAGCACCACTTATTGAAGAGGCTATCTTTTCTCCATTGTATATTCTTGCTTCCTTTATCAAAAATAAGGTGACCATATGTGTGTGGGTTTATCTCTGGGCTTTCTATCCTGTTCCATTGATCTATATTTCTGTTTTTGAGCCAGTACCATACTGTCTTGATTACTGTAGATTTGTAGTATAGTCTGAAGTCTGGGAGCCTGATTCCTCTAGCTCCATTTTTCTTTCTCAAGATTGCTTTTCAGTCATTAATTCTTCAGCCATGCTTTTGTGACTCAGGGGGCCTGGGAGACTACAGCTTTTCTACAAATAAGAGGCAAGCATAGGACATAGTGGGAGGGCTCTGTCCTGAGAAGGCACCATAGGGTCCTACTCAGCCACACACATATCAATCCAGTGTGTCCTCAAAATACAGATGACACACAAAGTGATCTCCTTGAAGCCTCTCAAGCTGAAATAAAGAGGAAGAAATCATTCTCTTCCCAATTCAGGGAAATGAGTGTTTGTGATAATAAGACCCAAAAGCCTCATCAAAAATCTTTTAATAACTTTGTATGGAGTGTATTCTATATAAATATTGCATTATTATGTATACCTGAAACTTATATTGTAAGTCTTCTATACTTCAGTAAAATTAAGTAATTAATTAAAAAAAATCTTTCTCTATTTCCTCACCCATAAACTTCTTACGCTTTTTCAGCATGAGTCAGGGGTTTGACTCATAAAACCTGTTTTGTCCCATGCTGGGCTTTTTAAATTATTAATTTTTTTTTTTGCGGTACGCGGGCCTCTCACTGTTGTGGCCTCTCCCGTTGCGGAGCACAGGCTCCGCCCGCGCAGGCTCAGCGACCATGGCTCATGGGCCCAGCCACTCTGTGGCATGTGGGATCTTCCCAGACCAGGGCACGAACCCGTGTCCCCTGCATCGGCAGGCAGACTCTCAACCACTGCGCCACCAGGGAAGCCCCCTAATTTTTTTTTTTATTGAAGCACAGTTTGCAAGTCCCACTTGGGGGTTGAGCTCCACACTCAGAAATGTGGACTCTGGTGTCCTCAGGCCTCATCTCAGATTTCTGTTTCAGATTCAGTTACCATAGCCTTGTCTTCTCAGGGGTGGCCTGAGCATGTTTTCTTTTCTTTTTTCTTTTTTTTTTTTTTTTTTTTGCGGTACGCGGGCCTCTCACTGCCGTGGCCTCTCCCTCTGTGGAGCACAGGCTCCGGACACGCAGGCTCAGTGGCCATGGCTCACGGGCCCAGCCGCTCCGCGGCACGTGGGATCCTCCCGGACCGGGGCACGAACCCATATCCCCTGCATCAGCAGGCGGACTCCCAACCACCGAGCCACCAGGGAACCCCGAGCGTGTTTTCTTTTATGGGCCCATAGGCATGGCAGTGGGTGAAATAACACTAATCCATGCAAGAGTCAGAAGGGACAAAATATCAGTACTTCGTTCTCCCCAGTCCTTAGAGCCAGCAAGTTGGACTTCAAATTTGGTTTTCTTCGTTGATTCACATAGACAAATGCTTGAGGATATAAGTGGAAAGTTTACCTTTTCTAATCTTAAATCATTCTTGCAGCCAAATAAAACAGGACAAGGATGGGCTCGGAATTTGAATAATACAATAAAGCACATGACTAATTTGCATATGTAGGTGAAGGACGGAGGCTACAATGGAGGAGTTACTTAGGGACAGATTGGGTGATTAATCAGAAGTGGTCAAAGGAGTTTCTGAAATGCTTGCCTGAGGGAAAGCTGTATTTCGCAAAATCTTGGTGTTGTATATATATCTTTCTGTTTCATTTTTCTTTTTTCTGAAGACTATATATAAAATATAATTGTGTAATATGTATGGTGTATATAGATCATGTATACATTATAGAATAGGCATATTCTTTATATTAACTTTTAAAAAAATATTTATTTATTTGGTTGTTCTGGGTTTTAGTTGTGGCAGGCAGGCTCCTTAGTTGTGGCTCCAGGGTTCCTTAGTTTCAGCTTGCCACCTCCTTAGTTGCAGCACATGGGCTCCTTCGTTGTGGCATGCATGTGGGATCTAGTTCCCTGACCAGGGATCAAACCTGGTCCCCCTGCATTGGGAGCTCAATGTCCCATCCACTGTGCCACTGGGGAAGCCCCTATATTCCTTAACTTTTTAAACTTTAATCTCTAAAAATCTGGAATAATGTAAAACAAGCATACTTGAAAAAGAAAAGAGAATATTGAAAACTGAACATAGAAATTATAATGAAATTTAAACTAAGTTTTTAATTATGGGAGTGTATAATAATTAGTGTTATATGAATGTCAAAGCAGAGAAATGTATTTGACTCTAGGGTAAGAAAGGAAATAAACTGTAAAAGTCTTAAATAAAAATAAATATTCCAGGAATGGAAATGCTTTTCTCAGGTATCTGTGTTTACAATAATGTGTTTATACTCCTAGCAACGTTAATTTGAAAAGATGCTTTAAATTTGAGTTGTCAGTGTAAAATATCACTTGGTTTACAAGACAATCGACTGTCAAATACATTGCATAGATATGCTGGACGTTTTATAGCTTTGTCGTCTAGACACTAATTTTATCCTTAAGAATTATTGGAAATCAAATTTAGATAGTTTTCCTGAAACAGGTAAACTTGTCTATTTATTGTGAGAATAGAAAAGTTGAAACCATCTGTCAGGCAGTGGCACTTAGGAATTAACTTCAGAGAATCAAAGATGAAGTTTTGCGTGAGAGCACGCATTAATCTGACAGCTTTATGTCTAGAAAAATAACAATATGATATTATTTGGGGGAGTGGGATAGGTTTGTAAATAGTCAAACATTAAGAAACTAAATTTTCTTGTTTCATGGTCATATGGGTTTTTCTGTTTCCTTCTGAAAACTTTTTTCAGTTATGTATCTATATACTAGGTTGTGTATAATTAATTACTTATTTGATGAATTGTGCTTTCAGTGTTTCCCTACTGTCTCATAAAAGCATCTGACGCTGATTGGTTTTGCACTGTTTCATTTACTCAGAAGTTAGGTATATATTTACCTCTTGAAAAGTGTTCTATAAATACCATCTATTAAAGAAGTTATCACAGCATATTTTTATCATTGGTTTGCTGGTCTCTCCACTCAAAAGACAGTAACTGAGTCTAGGGCAGGGAATGTGTTTTATCTGTCTTCGTATCTCTGGCATAGAGGCATTCTGCTTGGTAATTGGTAGACAATCAGTAAATCAAATAATTAATGAAATAAATTAATAAATGAGAGTTCTGGAGCCTTCTCTCCCATCTTGCAGTCAGATGTAATCCTCTCATTCCTGTTGCTTCCTATGCCAGTCTCTAATAACTGACACTTCTGCATGAATCATGGGAAAAGACACGAAATGTCTTTTCTCTTAATTAAGTGAACATTCCACAGTCTCTCCGTTCTCCAGCAAGAGACAGAAGTTAAACCAAGATTCATAAATGATTAAGCACAGCAGTAAGATCTGCAGTGTTTTTTATTCTGTTAGCCTAGCAGACGACTTGCTGAAATATTCTTATTTCTATGGCCTGTTGAGATAAAAGATTCAAGATTCCCTAATCTGCAAAATGAGAAAAATGGTCATAACATCTCAATAAAGTTGTTGAAACGATTAACATAGAATACACATAAAACATGGTGCATTGTCTGGTACTGTTAGAAGTGCACTAAATATCAATAGTTGTTATTTACTGAGACCTGACATTTTGATAGAGGAGTGCTTCAGATCAGGCTCCTATTGTATTTGGGGACAGAAAGTCAGTTACGTAAACAAAATCATTCTGTTCTTAAGCTGTGTTGTGCTTTTTCAGCATAAACAAAGGAAGGGTTTTTGAAATTTTACTATAATATTTTCCCTCCCTTGTCTCTACATTTATTCTCCATTTATAATTATGACATTTTCAAGAAATCCCTAATAAGGACTTGAGGCTTTAATTATAAAGCATCTAGTGTTGTGTGCATGTGCTTTACATATATTGTCAGTATTTTATCCTTGGATCTGCAGAACTTTCATCTGTAACATGTGTCTCATTCAGTAATTAATGTTTGATTATCTATTGTAAACAAAAATATCAATCAATCTAAGAAATGGAAAATTTTATTTGAGCCAAATTTGAGGATTATAACCCTGGAAGAGCATCTCAGAAAGCTCTGAGAACTGTTCCACCAGTTAGAAATCAAGGCACAGTTATGAAGGTTTTTTGAGGCAGAGGGCTGTACATCAAATGACGTATTATTGACAGTTTACATAATCCAGATCTAAGTGTCAACCTGGTGGGTCACATGACCCCTTACAAGATCAAGAAGGAATGTTACCATTTTAAGGAGTTGTCTTGTTGATGCTGGAAGAACATTGTTCTTTATGGGTGACAAGGTATTCCTGCTCATGTGGGAGGTTTGGTTGACGCTTTTTGTAAGCAGTAATAGGCATTAAACAAGTGATCAAAACATGAACTGAATAGCTACAGACTCTGAAGAAAATAAAGTGAGAGAACTAATAATGGCACTGGTAGGAAAGGGGGCCTTACAGAATGAGAAGGTAGGGGAAGGAGAAGATTTCAGCCAAGAGCTAAAGGATGAGAGTTTTCTCTCTGTAAAAAGAGTTCAGAGTGTTGTCCAACCCAAGTTTATGTGCCCGATTACAGTGAGGCCGAAGAAAGCAAAATGTTGGAGTTTGAAGGGAAAAGGTTTATTGCAAAGGCCAAGCAAGAAGAAAGGGCAGCTCATGCTCAAAAAGGCCAAACTTCCTTATGGTTTGGGGGGAAAAGTTTTTATAGGCAAAATTTAGAGGGAGGACTGCAGGGCATGTGACCTTCCTGACTGGTTGGTGGGGAGGTAACAGGATGGTGTTCCAAGAATCTAGTCATCAGCCTTCTGGTACCCTGCAGTCTAGGGTCCAGTGATTTTGCTCAGCCTGAAGTTACCATCCTCCACCTGGGTGGGGTGGGGGCCTTAGTTCCTATAGAAGAGCTCATAGGTCTGTACCAGATTATACGTATCCCTTGAGGAGGAACCAGGACCCTGCTTTATCACTGCATTATTATTTCTTGACTGCTTCTCCTTTGTTTCTGTATTCCCTCCTTTCCTGAATTTGTGTCTGAATCTGCCCTTTGGCACTCAGGGGTGGTTTAGGAGGCTGAAGTCTTTTTCCTACAGATAAGAAACTGGGGACATGGAGAGGCTTTTGTACCCAGGAGGACCCCACAGTACCCTGCTTGGTTTCAATCCCCCATTTTCTTTTATACCTCTCAATCTGGAGGGGAATAGGTGTTGAACAAGAAAGGGAATAATGTTTTGGATACAGAGGTTTATCATAAACTGGGCAGAGGCACTTGGTTTTAGGGGGACTCGGTTTCACAAATATTATCTTTCCAAACAGAGAAATCATTAAGTCAAAGGCTTTGAGGCAAGAACAGAGTCTGGAGAAGGGAAAATGGTGTCAGATGAAGTGGAAAACATCTTGTTGACTTCTAGGTCATGATAAGAAAGTTGGATTTCATAGGCAGTAAAACGGGAAGCAAATTCATTGTTTAAGCAGAAGAGTGGCATGATCTAAATAGTTTTTTAAAAAAATCAAACTGGCCACTGTGCATTAAATGGATTACAGTGGGGAGGCCAGTTTGGAGGTTAGTGTGATTGTGACAATGAGAATGTCTGGTGCGTGGGCTGGAGTAGCAAAAGGAAAGGTGATTGAGAAGAGTGGGAACACTTGTGAGATTCTGGGGGCAAGATCAATATTAGTATTAGTGGATTCAATAGGGGAGGATATGGGAAACTAGAAATAAAGGATGACTTCTTACTTTGTTTTTGTTTTGCTTTTGCTTGATCACCCAAAGTAAAACTCATAGGCCATCTCATTTTAGACCTTTGAAAAAAGTCTCTGCAGGAGAATACAGGAGGATATTTTTCTTTTAATGTGTACTAGGTCTTCGCATTTATACCACATGTTATAAATGTTGTCTTCTCTTTAGGTAGATTGTAGATCATTGTCAACAAAAAGCAAGAAATCCGTCCTACCCTTATGCCAAGTTAATACTTTTGGTCTAAAGTTTATTTTTATCAAATTAACACACTTGCAAAGCTTAACTTTGTAAATCGAGTTTATTTTGAAAGGTAGTGTTGAATAATTTTCCAAATAAAGCAGCTTAAAAAAATTCAGATGTGGTCCTGTATGCACAGTGCTCTGAGTATGGTAGGATTTTTTTTTTTAGCATACCAATGTTTATTTGGTGATGTATAAAAAATATGCAGTCCTACAAAACTTTAAAGATTTTTCAGATCCCTGCTAAGTTTTATTTAGACCCTTTTTTTCTAGAAAAAAATAGGTTCGATCAAATTTATCCTAATATTTCAATAGCTAAGATACCACTCACAGAAATATTTTAGACATTTGAAATCACAGAATGAGTAAAATGGGAGGAAGAGCTTTATATGCCTAAGACTGTCTCTGTCTATAGGTGAGTTGGTTCTCCAATTTTTAACAAAAAATCTACACTGGCAAATTGTTGAACCACCATTAATATTAAAAATTTGGTCAATCCTTGACATCTTTAATGCATACTTGATAAGAAATATATCCATAACATTGATATTTTAGCAATAGTTTTATCTGATGGTGTACAGAAAGGAGGCCAAGATTATATTTTACTACATTCAGTTTTAACTTTACTGAATACCACAAAATTTCCCCAGCCAGCATTACAATAGAAGTCAGCTTGTTGCCCTTTTACTTCTGTATAACACAATATCAAAAACATTTTATCTGCCAATATGTGATTCTGGTGACCTTTGACATTTTTGAGCATATATTCTCATGCATCATTAGAGGTTTCATGCCAAACCAAGAACACACTTCTCTGTTGTTTTCAAATGCCTCCTATATCATAAGGTTAATGATAAATAAAATGCACTGACATGGTTCTTTTTGCTGCCATACCTCATTATTTCTCTTTTCACTCAATCTCCACATGCTTTTAATAGTTCCTGAGTAGCTTTTGTTTTTTCATTTAATGAAGAGTAACTTAATGTGCCATTTTCTCTTTATAAAATAACACTCTCTCTGATGGGATTCTATCCATGGGGACCAGTTGTGTTCAAGATGCCTTTCATTTGACCTAGGACAGTGTTTAACTCATCATTTACAGTTGTGTGCCTTTAAAAATTAAAAGTTTGTGTGAGATCTCCAATTTGTATGAGTTTGCACGACATTATAGATTTCACGTAAATGCTCTCTGGCTTAGGGGACTAGGAACTAGCGTTGGACCTAAAAAGTGATCTAAAACAAGCCTCAGAGAACAGGACCATTAGGTGAAATCTGGCCCACAGCTTGTTTTTGTAAATAAAGTTTTACTGGAACACATCCATTCCTGTGTGTTTACTTATTGCCCTTGGAGGCTTTCATACTACAATGGCAGAGTTGAGAAGTTGCAGCAAAGACCACGTGGCCCTCAAAGTTGAAAATATCATCTGGTCCTTTACAGAAAAAAAAGATTGCTGATTCCAGATCTAAAGAAAATTAAGCCTGTTTGTTTTGGAAGCTACGCAAACCAGAAGGCTATTTAAGTTTTGATTTCAAACCTGAAGATAACATCACACATATTATAAATCGGGATTCACTTGGCCAAATTCTTCCTTTTTTATTTTTACCCTACACTAGGAAGGTTTTCAAAAATTATGGTAGGTCATTTAAACAGTAGCTTCAGGTGTTTCTGAAGTTAATAACTAAGGGCTTTCCAAAATCTGAGCACATAAAATAAATCTTATATAATAATTAAAATGTTTATAACTTGGTATTTTTGAGGATACATCCTGTACTTTGAGTTTATTAATATTTACAATCATAGATCACTTAATTGTTGAAATATAACTAGTGTCTATCTCTTTTTTTTTTAAAAAAAGCAACGTTTATTTGAATTTTAACTCATTTGCTCAACAGAATTTGACCACCTTTTGTAAGCTAGGTGCCACTCTAGGTGCTGGGAAACACATCGAGTGAACAAAGCAAAAAAAAAAAAAAAAAAATTCCTGCCCTTGTGGAGTTTACACTGTTGCGAGATTTTATGTCAGGAAGTACAATGATTAAGCCTAATACTACTTTTGTTCTTTTAAAATCCCGAGACTTGGCTACATCAGAGTATTTTTTTCTTGGTGTTCTAGTAAAAGAGCATTGTGTTGATTAGAGAAATACCTTGATCCAAAATAATGGATCCACCTTTGTTTAAGATATTGATATTTAACCTTTATTCGTCTCAGACACTTTAAGGATCTTTTGAGAGCAGTGATCCTTTCCCCAGGAGGGAACAATCCATTTAGTCCTTTAAATCATAATTTTGCACATAATTTCCAAAAGCACAAGGACCATCTCTAGTCCATCCACAGAGCTAAAAGCTATTAACTTAGACCAGCTATTAGATAAGGTAATAGGATTAAGGATAATGTGCTATTAGATATTTATAGAACTATTTTAAATATATAAATCTATTATACATTTTATTCGTTCAGTAATTGATTTACTCCACATATATTTTACTAAATACTAATGCTCTTAGGTGCCAGCCACTGTGCCAGGCAACACTGTTATTCTCAAAACATTTTGTTTATATGATTGCTTTTATGACACAACCTGTATGTTAAGTAATCAATGGAGCATCTTGACTGAACCAACTTTTTTTTTTTTTTTTTTTTTTTTTTTTTGGCTGCGTTGGGTCTTTGTTGCTGCACTCAGGCTTTCTCTAGTTGTGGCGGGCAGGGGCTACTACTCTTCCTTGCGGTGTGTGGGCTTCTCATTGCGGTGGCTTCTCTTGTTGTGGAGCACAGGCTCTAGGCATGCGAGCTTCAGTAGTTGTGGCACGAGGGCTCAGCAGTTGTGGCTCGTGGGCTCTAGAGCGCAGGCTCAGTAGCTGTGGCTCATGGGCTTAGTTGCTCTGTGGCACGTGGGATCTTCCCGGACCGGGGCTCGAACCTGTGTCCCCTGCATTGGCAGGCAGATTCTTAACCACTGCGCCACCAGGGAAGTCCCTGAGCCAAATTTTATATAAAGTTTACAAGAAAACATTTGTGCATTTACTAAGCAACACCCCTTCTAGTTTCTATCAGGACTTAACTAAACAAGAGGAAATTTGCTTCTTATATTTATCAGGACTGAAACGAGAGGATTTGGCTATGTAAGTGTTAGAAACCTATATTTCATACAAAATAAGTAGAAGTAAAAATAACCTGTGGGGTTACTTTTGTTGCATTCCAGTGTGTTTCGTTTGTGAAGTGCAAGATTATACATAAGACGAAAAGAAGCAGCTTCATTTGCTGGATTCCAAAAGACACGTCGTTGAACCCCTTGTATGTCTGTCAAGTATCTGTAATAATTTGAAACACTGTATTAAATATTGCATATTTTAATTAACATAGTTTAATTTTTCCAAGTGGCATTGGTAAGTTTTAACGTAATAAGCATTACCAACTTTAGATCAGGTCTTGTGAGAGCAGGTGACCCCAGAATTATAAGTAGAGAGTTGTCTGGTATGAAATTATGCATTGATTTAAAATCAACACACTCAGGGATCTTATGGTTACAAATGAGATTTTAGTCCCAGAACAGTCTCTTTGTGACTTATCTTTACCTACATGTATTATCCTTATCCATGATCAAGTACTATAGGAAATACAAAACTTTCCTTTTGAGGTTACTAACTTCTTGCCACTGTAGTCCAGAGAGATTGTCACTTACCGAGTGATAGAGTGTTTTAGTATAGAAACTAGCATAGAATGCAAGTCTCTGTGTGAGCCTGTCAGTAAATCATTATCCCTTAAAATATAGAGAGAAAATGATTGAGCTTCAATAAAAAGAAGATCCATTAACAAGGGGAAGATTAAGATATGTTACATTTCTTCTTTAAATTTAGTTATGAGATAATCCATGTCATCTTTAATAGTTTTTCCCCAGATGAATATTAGCAGGGCATATCACTGAACTCTATAAAGTTTAAATAACTGAATGGATAATGAAAAACTTACCCTGTGGTTCCATTTCTAGTAATGTGTTAGCAGATAAGGATCTAGCACCAGTCTTTCTTCTGAAAACAGTAAACAAAATGGAAAAGAAAAGAGAGGCATATGTTGTCTAACAAGAAAGTAAAGAAATTCAGGCTTCCCTGGTGGCGCAGTGGTTGAGAGTCCGCCTGCTAATGCAGGGGACACGGGTTCGTGCCCCAGTCTGGGAAGATCCCGTGAGCCATGGCCGCTGAGCCTGCGCGTCCGGAGCCTGTGCTCCGCAACGGGAGAGGCCACAACAGTGAGAGGCCCGCGTACCGCAAAAAAAAAAAAAAAAGTAAAGAATTGAGAGCAATAGCTAAATGAAGGCAAGAGCTTGAGAATAATTGGAACACTGCAGCCCGCTTTCACCTTGAGGGCACGTGCGAATCTCAGTTTTACCGAGTACCATTTCTTGGTATTTGCCAGGACTGGGGAAGGTGCTACTATGGAAGAAAAAAAAAAAAAAATCCTAAGGCTGAGCCAAAATGAGAAAACCAAAGCAGGGATCCTCTTTTCTTATAGCTGGAACTTAAAAGTGCTATACTCTCCATCGAAAAGTGAATTAGAAGGAACTGTGAATTCACATGAAAATAGGGAAATTGCCTATAACCAGAAGCTGATATTTGAACAAGTCTGTGACATAAATTCATACTATGTGGTCAGTCCCAAAACACTTCAAGCCAGAAATTTAGATATAAGTGTTTCTCATGTAGGAGTACATTTAAGATCTGTGGCAGGACCAGATGACAAAATCCTCCCAGGAGGTACCCATCTGCATCTCATGGCTCAAAGAAGTTTCGTACGTAAGTTTACAAACAAAATGAGCAGAAAGCAGTTAAAAATCGGTAAACACAGAAGGAAATAAGGCATCATGAGTGAAAGCTGGTAGAAGTAAGAGAAACAACAATTAAATGCACCTTTCTTATAAAGTGTGTCAGTTTTCATCTTGGGATAAAAGTCATAACTCATTACCTTAGAAAACACTTGATTATCTTATAGCCGTAAACATTTCTTCACTATTTTTTCCTTAGAATATGCAATGCTACTGTATACTGATAAGGTAGTATTTATTGTAACATGCTTATGGAAGGTTGGGCATGGTGCCACATCAGAGAGGCTGCCATACCTGGGAGACTACTATTCTTTCTTTTTAGGGAAGAAGTAAAAAGGCTAAAAACATGGGCCCAAAATCAGACTAAGATCTTTTACCCTGTAATACGTTTGCTCAAGGTCCCAACTAGCAGTGTATTTAAATTTGAATCTTTACGCTGTTCAGTTGCAAAATAGTCTTACAATATCCATATTCCCAATCCTCATAATGAGTTGCCGTGAGAATTGAGACAAAACGTGTAGACAATATATCCCAGTTCAGCATATTAATTCGTTGGTTCTTGTTAGCTGTATTACCTGTTCCTCCTTTTCCTGGGCCACTCCCATGAGACAGAGTAACTTGCTCTCCTGTACCCTACAGAGGAGATCGCCTGCTCCCACCTTTATCAGGTTTAAGGCTCCTCAGTTTCCAGGTGGGTGAATTGGGCCTTTAATCCATGCCTTTGGGTCTCTGTTACATAATCACTCACTAGGTCTCAGGAAAATCTGAGGACTCATCTGAGACTCACCTGTCAGCTAGCAGTGTAGTTTCACTGACTTGAGTAATCAGATATTAGAGCTTTTCAAGTGCTTCCTCATGACCCTCTCATAAAAGGGATTCAGTGGCACCTGCTTAGTGTCTGTGGCATTTTGGTTTCTGCATTCTCTGACAATGAGAACCGTGCTTTCATGGCCTTTGAAGCATTTACGTATTTGCTCACTCTCTGTGTGTGTAACCGAGGTAGAATTGCCACCATCACCTGCTAAAACCCCACCACCTCTCCTTTCCCTGTCCACGTCCCTGTGCCTTGTACTGAGCACTGTGCCCCCAAACACCACCTCACTGCATTCGCCCCCTGCGCAGATGCCTTCGTCACCCAAGATAGGCCCAGCCAAGCCGCTTTCCCATGTGGATGACAACTTCGCTCTGCTTGGGTTCAGATACCCCTGTGATAGACCGTCTTCCACATGGATGCCCTCTGAACCCCTCCTGGGCTGTAACTCCCCACACTAGGTAGCCCTCCCTACCCTGCTAGGACTCCAACACAGTAGGCCAGGCTTCCTCCTCCAGCCCATCCCAAACTTGCTTCTGAAGACCCCACCTTATCTCTGATATCTGATCTCTGGTCACCCTTGTACCTCCCATCCACTGAACCCCTCCTGGACACTTAACCTTGCTCACATCCGTCTAATGACTTTAGGTTCGAATTGTCTGAGGAGGGAATACCATGCTAAATTTAGTCATAAGGAAAGTTAGGCTTATCAGCTCCTCTTGGGAACAAAATAAAAGGGCCTTGGTATCTTGAACTCTAGAATATACCATCTTCTACTTGCTTAAGTCTCCCAAATATTGTCCAAGTGTTGAAGTCTCCTTTGTCTCTGAGGATGTTAGTATAAGACAGAATTTACAAAAGTGAATACAAGATAATACACAGAGTTCATTTCCACAAATACATGTATATACCACTCTCAAAGAATCCCAGATTTTTAAAAATTAATTTACATTTCCATGATGTATACAATTTCTTATTAGAAAGAACTGCAGGATAGAATTACAAGGTTGACTTAACAGGAACTGATATTTGAGATTTGCTAGCGGATTTATCTGAGAAATGGTTTATCTCATAACACTTTTTACTTTGTCAAACACCCTAAGATCTAAAGATTACGTGAATAATAAACACCTTGCTCACCATGTCCCTAGAATAAGCTTTTGAAGCTCTTTAGAACTTAACTGGGCAGTATTCTCCTGGGTGCTATAAGGAAGGACTTTTAAGACATTTTGGGACATAAAGATTATGACTGAGTGAAGGAGGGTGACTCCCAAGAAGAAGCTGAAATCACTGTGTGTCAGGTAAAATGAACAACGCCCTTTAGGCATATTTCTGGTGTTTTACATAGTACAGAAAAAGTCAAACCATTCTTAACATGTCCTCCTAAGGTAAGAAGCAAATATAAGTAAAAATATTGTCTTCTCCCTCTCCCACCTTCTTCTGAGAACAACGTTTTAAACTCGGCTATATTTCTATGAAATTTTCATTGGTAGCTAAAGCTGTTCAGTCCAGATATAGGAACTGTCAATATCCAGGATTTTAGTGAATTACACACTTCATCTTCTGGGTAGAAGAGAAACCATTTGCACACCCTGTTCATTACATTACATAATTCCACGTGAAATACCTAGAATAATTCTTTTTATTACTCAGAACTCATTAAGGAAGACAGGTGCATTAAAACAATACGCATACAGTGAGTGGTATGGTTTTCACCTTAAAATAAGTAGACACCTACTTGAAACCTTTTATACCATTGGTTTGGCATCCCCATTGGCTCACAAATATAAGTTAGGCTCTTAATCAGTTTCACTCACATAAGAAACCCCCCCCAAAACTCTATTTGAATATTTCCTGACTTTTTTTGGAAACATAATTCCTGTGCTTTAATGTCAGTTTTCGGCAGCCTTGCTATATTTTATTTTGGCTCAGAAGAAGATGGAGATTTTTCACATTCTTATATAAATGTGATATCATAAGAAACAGTCCATAGGATTCATTAGAATTGCATAGGTGATACCTTTCCTAAATAACTTACAGTTGAAGAATGAACTGAATATCTGGGAGAACTGATCATTTTTAAAGACATTTCATGGCAAGTAGACAAGTGGCTATAATTCTCAGTAGTTGCATTTAGTCTGAGAAGATGATTCTGTCTTTGGAGACTCAGTTACATATGTCTCGAAACGCCAAAGATCATGCATGAAAGCTTTTTTGAGGGTGGTCTTTCAGTTATTGATATTTAATTCAAATCTTTAATTTCATTGAGACATATGATGCCGTGAATATTGCAAAATCTTTCACAGATAAGAGTAATTCAGAAAATGTCACTTTTTGTTGTCAAGAGCTCAGGTTGGAGATCACGTACCCTAAGATTCAAGTCTTAGAAATGCTACTTACCAGCTGGATGACCCTTGGGCTTTTGACTTGAGCATAAACTAACCTTCAACTTGTTTGACTGTAATTAACAAATAGTATATTTATATGTTTATAGTATAAAAGTAATATATATATCTATTTATAGACACAGGTAGATAAATATAGCCTGGACATAAACATAGATATAGATATATAAATATAGATATATCTTGCCTCTTACAAGTGGTTAAGTTGTGATGCACTGTAAAGAATTTACCATAACTGATAGAAAATATAAAGCAATTTGTCAATAAAGTGTAGGTCTTTTTTTTTTTTTTTTTTGCGGTACGCGGGCCTCTCACTGTTGTGGCCTCTCCCGTTGCGGAGCACAGGCTCCGGACGCGCAGGCTCAGCGGCCATGGCTCACGGGCCCAGCCGCTCCGCGGCATGTGGGATCTTCCCAGACCAGGGCAGGAACCCGTGTCCTCTGCATCGGCAGGCGGACTCTCAACCACTGCGCCACCAGGGAAGCCCAAGTGTAGGTCTTCTAAGCGATGAGGCAGAAGGCAGAGTGAGTTTTGCACAATCAGGGGTTAAAATAGAAGGAAAATGATCCTCTGTGTTAAAGAAACATTTTTTACTAATCATGGCCAATTTAGCAATTTATATTAAGGTACTCTTTTTCAAATGTGACTTTGGTATGAAGCTGTACTGTCCTTCAGTGGAGGGAGAGAATATCTCCCAGGCTGGCACAGGGAAAAGCAAGGTGTATATACAAGTTGAAGAGATGTGATGATTTTCTTTGTATAGTATGGATGCCTTTTGGTGCTGAGGTAATATTCTGAGAATTTTGCTTATTGCTTCACGCTAAAATGAAAGGTAGATTTCATAGCTAGAACTCACTGGCTCTGCTGATGACATCTGAGCACATTGGTGCAGGAATTGTTACAGAGCTGATTTGTTGCTAGAATCAATACTATTTATCATAGTGTTTAATCCCATAGAAATCATTAACTAGGGTGCCAAGCAATTAGAGTGAAAAAGCAAAATATATAAAGAAGTCTCCAGAGCAAGACAGAGCTACTGTTTGTTTTGATTATCGATCCCTTTGAGCTTAACCTCCTCATCCAGCCTCCAGTCAGTTAGTCATCTGAGCAGAGCCAAATGGAAATCCTTTATGTTTATTTCTTTTGGTTTCAAGATGTAAACCAAGTCAACCATACAGTCAAGTTTGCTATTATGTGGACGCTCATGGATTGGAACCGGAAAACCATTAAAAAAATAAAGAAAGCAGTTCCTAGGCTAGCTCAGAGTCCTTCTCTGGGGATTCATGATCTCTTTGGTTCTGCCTCCCAGTGACCAACGTGATTAAGTTTAATTTTTCTGAACGCCAGACTTCAATAGTGAGATCCACATACCTGTGCTCTCTCCTTGTGCATGCTGATAGGCATCGAGAAAAGCTGAAGATGAACTCTTGATCTCCCCAGTCTCTGAACGTGGAGGCAGTGCCACCACCACTCATATCCTTATAATACCCTCTACTTCCATCCCATGTATTCACTTCACCACCAAGTAATCTTGATCATTTTACTTTCTGAATGTATATCAAATCTGTCTGTGTTTTTCCATGTTCACTACCATTATTTTGTGTCAAGCCACCATCATGTCTGGCATGAAATATTAATAACTACAAGGGCTGGCTGTTTCCTCCTGTTTTTCTTCTCCAATCTGGTCTCCACACTGTGGCCCAAGAGATCTCTTTAAAAATGGAATCTGCTCATGACACATCTCATTTGTAAGTCTTCAATCTTTTCTGTTGTTCTTAAATTTTCAACAAGGTCACAAATACTGTAACCTCTTTATCCTGCCGCCGCCTCGCCCACCGTGGCCACGTAGCACCTTCTTTCTCTGCTACACAAAGTAGTTTCCCAAGTTAAGGCCTTCTCATGCTCTTCTTCTTGCCGTATGATTCCCCAGTTCAAATCTGACCCACTCATATCTCCTCTCCTGGAAGCCTGTAATTTCCCTCATATTACGTGTGTCATGAGGGAAGGAGTTATATTTTGTTCATCTGTAGCCCTGGTACCCAGCCTAGTACCTGGTACAGGTGCTTAATGACTTGAGTAAAGGAGAGAGAAAAAAAAGAGAAGATGATAGATATTTTTAGACCATTCGCTTCAAATTTAGGGAGCTTTTTATGAGGGACACGATTTGTTTCTCAAAGGACCAAATGGAGAAAAGCGAGTAAATTTAAACTGGAGTCATTTACACATGAAGAATTTAGCCAACAGAGACAGGAGGAAAATGTGTCGAAGATTTGACTAAGACATTCCCCTGGATATCTGTATTCGTTCTGCTTTAGAACATCTTGAAACCCAATGATTATATTAAAACGTATGGTGATGATAAATTCTTATGCGTTCATTATTATGTCATATAGTTATGTATGAGACAACTTTCAAATTATTGTTGACATTTTCATCTCGTTGAATCGTTGAGATGGCCGTGTCCCAAATCTAAGAATCCTCATCCGCTGTCAACACTGCAGCTCTCTAAAGGTACAGAGAATGCCCTGGAATTAGGTGCACTCCTCTTAATGGTGGAGTTTCCCTCTTAGATTCCTTTCTGATCTTTGACACAGTTGGACAAGTCTGGAAGATTTGAGAGCCTCAAGAATTCACAGAAACTTGGAATAATTTTTCCATGGTAAAAAGCCACCATTACTGGAATGAGCATAAACAAGCTTGTCAACTCTTTTCTTTAATCAAAAAGAATCCTTAGTATGTCTCCCATTTCCCCTCCTCTCTCCTGATAAGGCGGGGTGTGACTGGACAAAGGAGAAGTTCTGGTTCCTAATGTGTTTTGCTCTCTGCAACCAAAGGCGATGATCAATTGGAAAGGTTTGGGAGGTCCCCTGCTAGGCCAGTTATTAACGTCTGATTGCTAAGTTCATGGGTGGGTTGAAAGGAATAGTGTGGGTAGCGAAGGGGAGGATTTACTTGTTTCAATGGAGTGACTACCTGTACAAAAGTGTTTTTATATTTTGACAACCAGTATAGATAGTGTTACCAGCAAAATATCACTTCTGACCCAGGCTATCCCTAGTAATTATTTGATATAAAAAAATTGTATTGGTAAAACTACTGAATATGTTTGGGAAATTTTAGCTAAAAAAATTTTTTTTTCCTAGTGATTAATAGATAGTATCCTTTAGCTCAAGAGTTCTCAAAGCATCATCTTGGAACTCTTGGAATGTGTTAGAAATGCAAATTTTCCTTTTCCAGCTCTGACAAACTTGGGTGGGGCCCAGCAATTTGTGTTTTAACAGAGTCCTCTGGTTGAGTTAAAACACCCTCAGGGTTGGAGAATCACTGTGTTAGGTCATTAACACAGTCCACACGGTCAGGATATGGTCGTCTCTGGCCATTTTAAGCAGCTTGGTTGAGGACCTATGTTAATGCAGACAGGTGTTTGTGAGATGCCCAGCTTCTGGGCAATGAGAGTGCTCAGTCACTAGCTAAGAGACTTATTCTTGAGCATCTATCTCCCGGCAGGCAATTCAAATGCAGGTCTCCAGAAAATTATAAATTACTATATGTCATAGACATTCATAGTTACTGCCAGTTGTCAAAATCATAAAATATAAACCTGTGAATGTCTGTGGTCTACTGTATTGACTGTAAAAGTTAAATTTAGCATGGTGAAAATGGATTTTTAAAGGTGTAATAATTAATGGGATCTGGGATTACATTCATATTGAATTTTTTAAAGTAGGTAAAATGGTACTGCTATATTTAAAGGCACTTTAGAAATCAGATGATTATTCTACCTGGGAAGGACATATCTATTAAAGAAAAAAAAAAAAAAAACAGCAAAACCTCAGGGGCATTATATTGCCCTGAAAAAGTGCTTACTTGAAAAATTATACTTGGAGGGTAAAGATTAGATTCCAAATCCTTTTCAAAGAAAAAAATATCGTTTTCCAGGTCACTTTTGAATTCATTGAGAGTTCAATCATCTCCCTATTCAGTAAGGGGTCCACGAGTCAAACCACCACATGCAGCAGAGAAATGTTCAGAGTATTTGGTGGTGATCCTTGCTCAAGCTCAAACTTTGTTTTGACATATTCTTATTACATATTCATTTCTCTCTTGAAAGGTATATTCTAATTATATTTCATCCACTCTTTAGTTTGTGCATAGAAGTTATAGTTTAGCAATAGAGATAGAAAGTTCAAGGCTAGATATCCAAACCTTTAATGGTTCACAAAAAACAAACATTGACAAAGTACTGGATAAATATTCTCATCTCAAGGTATTAATCGCAGTTCCAAGTACACAATGGGTGTGAGAACTCTTGAGTATTTATTTAAAGAGCCTTTGTTCCTTTACGTGATTTTCTTTTCAATTATAAATATGTTCACCTCCACTGCTTTACGGTGAGGTGAATTTCTCTCTCCATGCTTCTGTCCACACAATGCCTTCTGAAGGGGAACAGAGGGCACTGCCTTCTCCACTTGTGCACAGATTCCATCTTTGCTTGTAACTGAAGTCTCAATTCCAGTCCTGACTGTAGCCATTGCTACATTCAGCCTAGGGCATTGGCTCTGTCTGTTGTCTGCCCGGAGCCTTACTATCTGTAGAAAATCACCCCTTCCTCCTTCCATGTGTTTTGCTAGTGCCATCACTCTAGGGCCTGGCCCACCCCTGTGGTTGTGTAGATTGGACAAGGGTGAGATATGGACTGAGCTCCTGGCTCCTAGCCAGGGGAGCTGCCTTTTGATCCTGTGCTTCCTTGTAATTATCTGCCCCGTAGAAGGGCAGCCCCGTATTATTTCTACGAAGGAGCTGGCAAGGCCTTGCTCCTTATTAAAGCAACAAGACAAAAATGAAAACGTTAAGCCTTTAATCACTTTCTGTGATGGTAGCAGTAGGAATCTAAAACAGAGAATTAGCCCACTCCCCTGTCCCATTTCTTCCCATGGAGCTGCACATCCGTGTAGGGCTGGGTGGAAGTGTCAGTCCCGAGGAGGGATGGGTCCTCCCCTTTTAAAGGAGCTGGGACCCAAAGGCTCTGGCCATTTTATGAACCCTGAAGTTAAGGGGAGTGGGAAAGGGAAGATCTAGGAGTAGAAAAGTGCTTGGTACGGAGTCACAGGGATCTGACCCCTCCCTAAAAGGGGGCCTCGGCTGAGATACCTGAAGGAGATGTCTGCCAGAGACTTCAGGTAAAGAGACTGAGGAATGAGGGCTCTGGGACTGGACATGTAAACGTGTGAAGAGCACGACCAGCCAGGGACCTGAGTCCTTGACTGCATCCCCTTTCAGAGGCTGCACGGCAGTGGCTCTGCCTGCCAATTAGAGCCTTTGGAATCTCCCATAGTCAGGTCTGAAAAACCACAGTCAGGATTTTAACTGGGAGCCAGACTCCTCACTAACCCTGACCTCTTCTTGCCGCTTTCATGTTCAGGCTTGTGTCCTGAAAGCTACAATCTAATGTAAAACATGTTGAATTTTCGTGTTAGTTAATTTTAGCCTCATTTTATGTGCTCTTGGGGGAATCCTATCATTCACTTGGGGAAAGTGGCCTTTTTGTCCTTTACCACCAAAACATCACCTCTGTTTTTGATCTTGTTAGTTAGTTATGCTCCTGATCGCTACCACTCATATTTTGTAAGAATAAACTCAGCATGAACCTCTTGGGTTGCAGTGTCCAACACAGGAACTTGCCCTTTCTCTTTCTTTCGGAGACATAGGCTCTCTCTCGTCTCCTTAGCTGGAGGTAGGCTCCTCTATTATCAAATTGGACATGTATTATATGCTCCAAAAATATGTGTTGACTTAAATAAGATGACTCCTTTTATTAAAAAAAAAAAAGGAAGCTGCCATTTCAGAGAGGAGTAAAGGAAAGCTCTCTGAAAGACTAAGCTGTAAGTTAGGAATCCAGAGGAGAAGCAAGAATGTCTTCAGGACCTTGAGAACAGTGAAACACCTTATGTTGCTGGCTCTCAGGAGACACAGACATCATTTGCATTGTCCAGTGGCCTTGCTTGCTTTTGTACATGAAGAGGGAAGTTACAGAAAGAAAAATACCTCAACTAGATAGTTGGATGTGAGGGGAGAGAAGGGAGGGGAAGGAGGCAAAGATGGTGTAGGTTTTCAAGCCTCATCTTCACTAGAAGATGTTGATTCTGTTAGTGCTGAATTCTGAGTCTGCCGCCAATCATGGCTGTGAATAAGAGACCAAAAAGGAAACCAGCAAAGGGAGGAATTTGCTTGTCCACTGGAAATAGACATTGGGCGACTGGCGTTCTGCCTGCTAGATTTCAGGTAAGAGTGAGAAGCAGAAGAAGTAACCAGCATATGCAGCTTGAGGTGTATGTTCAAATTAAGAAGAGGGTTCAGAGATGCTGATTTGAATGATCATCCTTATAATGAGTATCATTAAATTGGGTAAACACACAAGCATACACACTCACACACACATATGCATACATACACGCACAGACACACACAGCAGGATAACCACCACAACCAAAAAAAATAATAAAATTAAATCACTAGGGGGAAATATCCATATAATCCAATTCAACCTCCACATAAAAAGCAAAAGAATATATCATTTAATAGTAATGGAGAATATCATAGAGATGTTATTTCCTAAGAATTCCACACTAATGCTTAATCTTTAGAGCAGTGCACTTAAAGCCCATAAATATGCTTCTGTTTTTGGCTTTGAGTCATGTGAAAATTTGACTTGATATTACACCCTAAAGAGGAGTCAATTTCCAAGGAAGGACAATATAAATGAGAAAACGTAATATCTTATTTGTAAGTCAACACAATTGGCCAGAGGGAGGTGAAGGCAAGGGGTTATATTCTAGACTGACTGTGTTTCACTTTCTTGTAAAAAGAATATTTTGCATTGGCGAATGCTTGGAATTTGTTGATTTAAGAGGGCAAAAATAGAATTGAAAAGAAAAGTACTCTGTCTCTTCATAAAAGAAAATGTCTTCCCTTGACCATTCTGTTGCTTAAGGATAAACACATTCTTATGTATTTCTTTCAATAAAGTACTAAGTTTGTTGCATTGAAGGTGTTTTAACCTCTCAGCCCTGTGTTAAACTGATAGATTAAGCTTCTATCATTCCAGGTCATTGTGTCCCTGGGAAGGGTTATCTCTAGGTACACACCAAAATTATGATGTTGTCTAACCACTGAATCACTGCATCCCTTGAGGTCAGGAGAAATTATCACCTATGTCAACTAAATGTTATCCCTGCCCTCCCTGAAATTATAAGCTTTGTCCACTCTGATTGTAGGAACAATTATATTTCCCTCTTTGGAATTTGGGCTGCTCCCCATATAGTGCAGGTGTGATTTATTTGTGTTTGTGTTACATTGTGGTGTCTTGAGTTTATAACTCTCCTTGTTTATCTTTTCTTTCTCATCAACCTATGATTTAGAGTTTTCCTCAGAAAGGTCAAGTGAAATGTACAACCTAGAGAATTTCCTTGCTTTCTCTTGAGGGACTCACTTGCCTGTCTTCCAGAGAAGGTTGGCTAGATTGTACTTAGGATATGATCGCCTTTCTAGCAATGGAGGATGTAGGAAGACTAGTGATAGAAAGCTCCATTTTTTGTATTCTCTATTTAACTTCTCCAGTGTGTCCTATCAGGCACAAGATTTCCAGTTGCTCGTTAATGTCTGTTCTCAGGGTTGGCCCCTCTATCAGTATCGTACCTAAAGTTCATTGAAGTCAAGATATAAACTCTCAAAGTAAAAATGAACAGTTTTGCACCTGCCATGGGAATTTCAAGATTATTTCAAGATTATGTGCCCCATAATTTTGACTTCGTGGTAGTATCATAAAGTTATGTTTTGGGCACCAGAGAAGGGCCACAAAACTGCCTGTATAACAGTTGAAACTCTCTCTCCTTCCTACTCATCTTGTAAAAAAAAAAAAAAAACAAAAAGAAGGGGGGGGTGGGGACATTAAAAGTTCTTTCTTTGATTTTCTCAAGGCACGTCTCTTTCTGAGAAATGAATAATATTTCCAGCTATGGAGACTTAGACTGCCTGTTGCCAATTTTTGAATGGTCAGCTATAACAAAGATTCCATGTAATTTTTTTGTAATTATTATAACACGCAGACAATTCAAGTATATTAGTACAGATGGATTTGTTTTTAGAATAAATAATACTTGACTACTTGAGGGGAAAAAAAAGTTGAGATTTCTATTTCACATAATACATCTAAATAAGTGCCAAATGGAAAAATGCTAAATCATAAAATATATACTCTATTAAATATATATAGTATTTAATAATAAATGAAAAAGGAGAAAAATGTATGTAAACAGGTAAGAAATATATAGAAAGGGAGAGTTTTTCCTAAGTAGAAAGGCAAAGAAAGAAAACATAAAGGAAAAATTATGTATATAAATAGATAAAATATAGATGTATGTGAATAAAGGTTAACATCTTCTATGTATGATAAATATTAGACAGAAACAGAAAAACTGTGGCACATGTATTATACAGTAAAGTTAATATCTGTAATGTATAAAGAATTCTTAGTTATAATAACAGGATAAATGACTGTATTGAAAAATGAGCTAAAGATATGAATAGAAGATTTTTAGAGGACTAATAACTGTAAAAAGTAACAAGGCCAACTTCACTAGTGTTCTAAGAAATACAAACTAAAAGATAAAAAGGCAATTTTTTGCCTTTCAAACTGGCAAGCCCTTTCTATTTCCTGGTGTTTAACCAAAGAAAAAACTGATCCATTTTCACCCAGTTGGAAAATCTAGCTGGGTTTGGACTTCTAGAAAGATTACATGTTAGACTTTCTTCAACACACTTCATTGCACAAGAGATTTGTAACAGCAGCCCTGTGTATGTATATTTAAAAAATATATATTTTTACAATTTTATTCCTTTTTTGAACCTGTATATTTTGAAACTCCATTGAGGTATTATTGGTAAACAGAAAGCTGTACATATTTCATGTATATAACTTGTTGAGTTTGGAGATATTTTTAATAAAAATTCCCAAGCATAAAAAATATACAGAAGAATATGCCCATTAACTAGATTCAACATTTATCAAGATTCAGAAGTAATTTTGATCAAAAACATTTTTTTTGTTGTTTTGTGACCTAATCTTGGATATGACTCCAGCATACGGTACTTATCAGGAGACTCATTATGTGCAGAAATTTGACCTTGAACTTCAACCTCTAAGGTGTTATTCTAAAACAATTATCTAGGATTTGAATATGACTCATTTTTCAGATGTCAAGAATGATAGAAAATGGCTTACAAATTTACTTTTCCTAAATGAACCTTTATACTATTTATGAAATCGGGCAGAAAATAATTACTCTGCTTAAACGATTTGGACTTAGTCCAAATCATTAGACTCCATAAGACCTCCTCTTTTCACAACTTCTAGAAACTAATGGGTCTAAACCTCATAGATAGGTAATGCACAGTGCTCAGTGACTCAGTATGAACACGTGCACCCGTCTGAAAGCTCTGAAGTTGATACTATGGTTACCCCTCTTTCCCAGATGAGGATGTTTAAATGGCCTAGTGTTAACACATCAAGGTTATGTTAGCATCTGGGCATCCAGGATCCAGAGCTTCCTTGTTAAACACTAGACAATTACTGCACTGCTAAAACAAGAAAACGGAGCCGCTTTAAAAAAATGAGTTAGTAACAGATGAATCCAGAAAAACAAGTCCTGAAAGCATGCCTGGTGTTTATTTGGCTTTTTTTTAATAAAGGTATTCATTTTTCTTTTTAATTTGACTTTACTATTGTTCTAGTAAAGCAAATGACTTGGACATATTTACAAAGAACCTAATGTGTAGGAAAGGTGATACTTTATTTTTTTTAATTTATTTATTTATTTATGGCTGCGTTGTGTCTTCGTTGCTGCGCGCAGGCTTTCTCTAGTTGCGGCGGGCGGGGGCTACTCTTCTTTGTGGTGCACGGGCTTCTCATTGTGGTGGCTTCTCTTGTTGCGGAGCCTGGGCTCTAGGTGCGCAGGCTTCAGTAGTTGTGGCATGGGAACTCAGTAGTTGTGGCTCGCGGGCTCTAGAGCGCAGGCTCAGTAGTTGTGGCACATGGGCTTAGTTGCTCTGTGGCATGTGGGATCTTCCCAGACCAGGGCTCGAACCCGGGTCCCCTGCATTGGCAGGCGGGTTCTTAACCATTGCGCCACCAGGAAAGCCCAAGGTGATATGTTAGCTCTTGGGTAGAACCACACTCTCCTACCAGACTTTTCCTTGTTGTTGTTTATATATTTTTATAATAAAATAAAATACACTTACAAAAAAACCCCACACAAAGCAAATGTATGCCCTAATACATTCTTTCATGGCAACTACCATCAGGTTAAGAAGTAGAACTTTCCTGCCTACCCCAGTACCTTTCATGGACTCGTCCTCAGTCACAGCCCCTCCCTTCTCCTGTAAGTAGCCATTACCTTGACTCTATAGTAAACATTTTCAGTGGTTTTTTATCACCCAAATATGCAGCCGAGACACGTCAGTTTAGTCTTGCCTCTTTATTTTAGTCCTTTAAGTTTTTCTTAATCTATGGGTTCTCTCCCCGTCTTTTTTTCCCCTACAATTTGTCAGTGCAATATTATTTGTAAAACCATCCTTCATAGGTGGTGACATGCTTTTCCTGCAAATAAATTCAGCCACTGAACATGAGTAGCTATTCTGTGTTCAAAGATGCTGAACCACCATTTAAACCTCAACAAATGATTCTTCCAGATCTTCCAATGTGAATATTTCTCAGTGTTTATTTTCAAGGGAAATTGTCTAGAAGTTAAATTTAAACTTTGTTTTGTTTTAAGAAATAAAATTGATTGAATAGGTAAAGTGAGGCTTTCTTGGGTTTGCTAGTCTCAGGTAGCCAAAGCCCACTGAGATTAGCTAATGGACAAAGAATATAGGTGACAGTGACCCAAAAGTATTGCAGGGAATCAAAAGCTTGAACTGATAGGCTGTGAGAAATGGAGTGCTCTGAAACAGTGCGTCAAAAGTTCATGTGCATGTAAATCATCTGACGATTTTCTGAAAATTCATTTTTTTTTTTTTTTTTTTTGCGGTACGCGGGCCTCTCACTGATGTGGCGTCTCCCGTTGCGGAGCACAGGCTCCGGACGCGCAGGCTCAGTGGCCATGGCTCATGGGACCAGCCGCTCCGCGGCATGTGGGATCTTCCCGGACCGGGTCACGAACCCATGTCCCCTGCATCGGCAGGCGGACTCTCAACCACTGCGCCACCAGGGAAGCCCGAAAATGCAGATTTTTGATTTACGGTGGAGTGAGAGATAATGTACTTTTAATGACCTCTTAGGTGAGGTCAATACTGCTAGTCCATGGAACACTCCAGTAGCAAGAGACCACTCACCATCTGTGGCCAGTGGGGTATTGTCATGTACTATGGAAACTTCCACTGTATTCATGTGTCAAAGTAGAGGGAAATCATGCGTATATGCAAGTGAGTTGGCAAGTGCGTAAAAGAGCAGGTACCCACTGCAGGACACCAAGATGGAAGCCCTGAAGACATTTTGTTTCTGTTGAGCACGGGGAAATGGGCTACCAGATCTCCGGAGAAATCCCACCTGGCCTGGCTCCACGTAACGTCTTTCCAATATCCCTGTACACGCCTTCATCCCTAAATCTGCCCTGCCATTCTATGAAATGAAGTTCAGAATAGCCATTAGAGCCTGCCTTGAGGGAACTGATAAATCTATTCTATTGCTTCCTCTGTAAATGGAATGATCATTCCTTACATTTTGTGGATGAGGCAGAAAGTTAAAAGCATAGAGCATGCTGGGCTGTCCTGGGTTTATTATTTAATCTGAACTTGGTCTCCTAATTAAGCGTGTATTGTTAAATGAAGTAACACCCAGGCTTCAAAATTACCCAGCAGGTGTTTAAAAGACATCAGTAAGCATTTCTGGGCAATAGTCTAATTAGTATTCTAATACATTTTATACTGCAGTCATCATATCTCTTCTTCATTAGTTGCTGATATATTGTACAGTGCATCTTACAGAAGTGTTTTGAACAAGTTTCAGAAAATATGAGTACACCCAAGGAAGAGGTGCTATAAATGTGTTTCTTTAAATACGCAAATATATATTTTTTTAAAAATAGCTTGTAATCTAGGCTTAACATTTATTTGTATAGGATAAAATAAACTTGTAAATATTTATTTTTGTGCAGTTCTATTGAATCTGTATTGCAGAACAGTACTTTATGTAGTTAGAAAAATGAGCCATTGCCATTATCTTTTTTGTCGAAAACTCCTTAGCCATCAAATGTGGTGTTATCCTCTCTCCCCTCCCCAGTCCTACCACACACACAGTGCTGGGTAAAAATTCAGCCATAATAAGATATCCTCTAGCACATGAATTCCTGTTTTTAATCGAGATATCATTTATACATAACATTGGGTGTATTTAAGGTATACAATGTAATGATTTGATACACATATGTTGCAAAATGATTACCACAGTAAGCTTAGTTAACACCTCCATCACCTCAAGTGATTAGCACATATGTATATCTTGTGTGTGTGTGTGTGTGTGTGTGTGTGTGTGTGTGTGTGTGGTGAGAACATTCAAGGTTTACTCTTAGCAATTTTCAAGTGTTTAGTACAGTATTGTTGACTCTTGTCACCATGCTGTTTCTTAGATCCCTAGAACTTGCTCCTCTTATGACTGGAAGTTTGTGCTCTGACAAACATCTCCGCATTTCATCCCCCCTCCTCCCCGCCCAGTCCCTGGCAACTTCCATTCTACTGTTTCTATGTGTTTGTTTTGTTTAGATTCCCACATATAAGTGAGATCATAGAATATTTGTCTTTCTTTGACTTATTTCACTTAGCATAATGCCTTCAAGGCCCCTATATGTTGCCACAAATAAGAAGATTTCATTCTTTATTTATGGCTCGATAATATTCCATTGTCTGTATATACTCTGTTTTCTTTATCCATTCATCTATCACTGGACACTTAGGTTGCTTCCATGTCTTAGCCACCAATAGGTTGCCTGTTGTGAATAATGCTGTAGTGAACATGGGGGCTAGCAAATACATGTATTTTTAATGGATATGCAGGATATATTGCACTCAGAAAGACAATTTCTCCTTAAGGGGAAATTCAATTTTAGTTTAAATCAATTAAATTAGTCAATTTTCAATAAATTTAAATGAATATAATTTTTCCCCTGTGGTGAAGGGAGGAGTTCATAGTGAAAAAATTTTTTAGAAACACTGCTGTAGCATATATAGGTTTAAAGAACTGAATTTGCAAATTCAAATTTCAAATTAAAAATTCAGGAAATATTTCTTAGGTGTCCGTCAGGTTTGGGGCACTGTATTGAATATGTGGGGAAGTCTTAAAGAGAATAGACTTGTCCCTTTAGATTACTTAGGATGTTTTGATTTTCCTTATATAACTTCAATAAAAAAATTGGTTAAAAATAAGCACATTTATTATCACATCTACTTGTAGAAGCTCCAGGTGAGGAGCTCCAGGTGAGGCAATTTCAATGGATGCATGGCATCATCAAGGACCTAGGTTGTTCCGTCTCTCTTTTCTTTCATGGTGGCTCATTATTCTAATTCTGTAAATTCTGTTCTGTAATACAGATTAAATCCGTTGTAAAAACATGAATAGTCACCAGTTTACTTATCATAGTCAAATAAGTTTGTGAGTTTTGGCTTTCGTTGATTGATTGCATATTGCTGCTGCTGCCCAGGTATTGTAGCAGAGGCAGGAAACCTGGACCTTTCCTAGTGTCTCTTTCTTTTTTAAATATTAAAAAAATTTTATTTATTTATTTTGGCTGGTCTTCGTTGCTGCGTGCAGGCTTTCTCTAGTTGCGGCGAGCGGGGGCCGCTCTTCGTTGCAGTGCGCGGGCTTCTCTAGTTGAGGAGCACGGGCTCTAGGTGTGCAGGCTTCAGTAGTTGTGGCACATGGGCTCAATAGTTGTGGCTTAGAGGGCTCTAGAGCACAGTAGTTGTGGCGCACAGGCTTAGTTGCTCTGAGGCATGTTGGATATTCCCGGATCAGGGCTCAAACCCGTGTCCCCTGCATTGGCAGGCGGATTCTTAACCACTGTGCCACCAGGCAAGCCCCCCCTAGTGTTTCTTTCTTAGCAGCAAAAAAACCTTTCCCCAAGCTCCAGCGGCCCTCCCCTCATGTTACCTCAATCAGGAATGGGATCACAAATCTTCCTCTGTATCAGTCATTAGCAAAGAGAATGAAGTTTCCAAAATTGAATTAAACTAATCATCTCAGGTATGCTCTCTCTTTTTAATAGCTTTTAATTTTGTGGTTATAAACCTAGTGAGTTGAATTGACAGGTTTACATATAAAAAAAATTACATAAGTAACATATGTGAGAATTGGCCAGATAAATTCTGCAATACGTGGTTTATATTTATCATCCAAAAAAATAATGATCAATAAAAACAGCAAATGTCTTAGATGACTCATAGGGAAGATGTATGAAAAGAAACAGATTATACAAGTAATAAGAATAAAAAGCACCTGAATCCCATATATATAAATATATATATATATATATATATATATATAATTTTTAGTTTTCCCAATTCATTAAAGGAAGTACTCGAATAAATGCTCAAACTCGTAGTGTTAAGAATTTGATACATTATTTTTTAAGTATTTTATTCCAAAATTTTACTTAGCTAATTTTTTTTAATTTACAATAATATTTTGACATAAAGGTAAAATCAAGTGAAACAAAAGTATGAACAGAGCCCATTTAGAGAAAAAAGGAAATTAATTTTACTGGAAACCTGGGGTTATTTTTCAGGAGCTGACATTTTATTTTTAAACTTCCTTGCAACTGATTTTAGCCATGTCTCATAATGGTACCATAGATGTTCCTGTGAGGGAAAAATTCCACAAATTAGTGGATTTTCAAATTGGAAATAGTAGAAATTCCAAAATTGTTGGGATTTTGAGGATGGCCCAAAGTTTGTTTTTTTAAAATAGTTTTTAATGTATTATAACACACATAAAGTACACAGATGATCGCCTACCGTTCAATCAGTTCAATTCATTTGCCACAAAATGAACCCACCCATATACTAAGCACCTAGAATCTCATCAGCTCCTAGTGACCTTGTTACCAGAATAGTTTCACCAGTTTCCATCAACTTGCTGATGCGCAACCTTCGCCTTTATCACCTTTTCAAAATGCACGACTCAGTTTTAATTCAGTAAAACTAAATGACAATAATTAACCCAACAAAAAATAGTACACAGTAAATTCTGAAGTACTGTGAAAACCTCTCCCTGAAATGATTTTCACATTGTAGTTGTGAAGGCATATACCCAACACATACCTAAAACCTAAATTGTCCAATAATAAACTTTTTTTTAACTTCAGCAAACCTGCCTTCTGTCTTGAATTTTTCACCTCTGCCTCTTTACTTCCTAAGATAGATACTTTGGTATCAGTTTATTGTCCTATCACTCCTTTAAACTTTACACTTAAATAGCCGCCAGTTTCTTTCAGGAAATTTCTTTCAAGTCTGCCCACGTTCTCTGGACCTAGTATCACTGCCTTCGCTCAAGGCTTTTTTCCACCTGACACAGATTTACGTAAGTTCATTGTCTTTTATTCTTACCGTGGCTTTGTCCCTACTTCAGTGCATTTCCACTGTTAAGAGTAGTATTACATTATTAGAAGAATCTCAGGGTGCTTATGTGGTACACAGGCTATGTTGGAGAGGCCCAGGCCAGAGACATAGTGGATGATGACATTGTATGTTTTTGTTCATCATGAGGCCTGAAGCTGCTGGGACCTCATTTCACTCAGTATATCACACAATTCCTTATTATTGGCTGACAGGGTTTTCCAGGCGCTGCAACACACCCCCTGCCTGCCCACTGCCCCAAACCTTCTCATCTACTGCTCTCCTGCTGTCTCCATCCACAGTGGGGTTCTTGGGAGTCTTTTTCAAACCAGTTACACTTTTGCTATTGTTATTCACATCCTGATATTGACATGGCTCACTTCTTCATTGTTTTCCGGTATCTGCTGAAATGTTACCTTGAGAAAAAGCCCTCAGATGATCCTATATTAAATAGGTCTTAGGTCCCCTCCACTGCTTACTCTGCATTCAATTGTCATTCTTAGCTGTTATAAGCAAGTGCCTGGTATATTCTGTCCACTGTTTATTTTCTGCTTCTTCCCATTAAAATAGAGGTTCAGTGAGGGCAGAGCTTTGTTGTATTGTGTACATTGTTGTGTTTATAGCACTTGTAAAAGGTCTGGCCGCATAGTAGTTGTTCAATACGTATTTATCAGGTGAGCGAATCAGTGCATTTATTGGGTCCTGATGGTGGCGATGAGATTACAGATGCTCATCACAGTGTTGATTACAGGTTGGGGAGCAGATGAAAGGCAGAATAAATGAGCAAAATCCTCATATTTTAACTAGAGATTTAACAGTGTCTCACATCAATAAATCTAAGCATGTCAATGTAAGTGTACTATTTGGGATTTGGAAGCAATCATTAAAAGACTTAATATCAAATGTAAGTAGCTGATTCTGTGCGTTAGGGGAGAGGATGGGGAATGCCGTAGAGCTGGACATAGCTGCTTCATTTGGAATGCTTTGAGTTCTTAATATGTGAGTTGTTTTGACATGATTTTTTTAGTTTAAGAATATTCTCCAAGATTCATAGATGTACCTTTTCTCTTCCTGTCGGCGTGACCCACCTGCAAACGTAGTATACAAGAAAAAGGGGAAGGCAAAGACGTTACTTGAAATATCTAAAAGATTCCATATTACAGAGGGAGACAATAAAATCCTTAAGGAAAAAAGGGAAATTTTGATGTAACTGAGTATTTGTCATGTTAACAGATACACTGGAAGAGAGAAGAAATGAACACAGAAATTCAGACTAAATTGGTAAAGCAGTTTTGAATTATCTACTGTAAGACTTTGGCATTGAAGTTGAGTGCCTGGCATAGATCCAGCTAATTCCGTTTTTGAATCTCTTCCTTTGTTAGTCTCCACAGTGTCTATAAAGCAATTTACAAAGATAGATTTTAAATAAACCCAGTATTTTAAGATTGTATTCCCCAGACCTAATCTTGTCAATGTGCGTTAGCAATTCAGAAACCTGTAGCTATGGTGGAAACAAAAGTTACATAGAAATAGAAACCAAGGTTCATGAAATCAGAAACTTGAAGACAGGGTCTAGTCTGAGTACCAATGGTGCAGAAGATAGTAAAGCAACTTAGCAGATGAGGCATGACAATCTGTTTTATGAAATTGTTTGGAATGGATCTCTGGGTTTGACAACTTGTTAAAAATAGGCTGGGGGACAATAGAGCTAATCTTTGTTCTTGAGGCTTGCCACTCCAGGAAGCCAAGGTTGATAAGTAAAAGCATGATACCACATAGAAATGTCACTCAGAGAATACTAGAACTGAAATAGCCATTTATTTTGACTTGCGTTGGATGCTAAAGAGTAACACTTGTCTGTTCAGTGTGCAACACGTTACTGAATGATGTCAAACACTGTAATATCAGAGTTGAATGCTAGCGAACCTCTTGACAGATTTTTGATTATCAGGGAAGGAACTCAAGTACCTTGATGGTGTGTAGCACATCTTTTAAAAAAAGAGCCACGTTGACTTGAAACTACAATAATCTTGTGTGGTGGGCAGTACGAAAACAGTGCAGAATAATGAGTGTGGCATGTGGAGACTTGGTTCCCATAATAAACATATTCGCGAGGAAGGTTTAGCTTGTTGGATGTGCAAAACTATGCCTTCTTACCCTCCCTCTCTCTCAAAATGACAGGAGTGTCACAACATTCTTAATGGGAACATTGTGGCATATAGACAGAGTAAACTAAAAAGGAAAGGCAGTCTCACGTAGTTGATAATAGTTTAATGCATGGACATTACTTTTGAATTGACATTTTGGTCATCCCATATGCAATTAGTTGTGCATGAGTTTCAATTTGTGCTTATCTGGAATGTTCTTGACTATGTAAAGTAAGCTGATTGACCTATTTATCAACTAAGTGTAGGAAAGCTATCGTGCTTTATGACCTCTGAAGTTATGTCCATCCATGTTAATGAAGCATGAAGGAGGGTTTAAAAACCCATTAAAATAGCAGCACATTGCATACCTGATTGTTCCTGAATGACACGGCCTGTTCTGTAATAAATGACTGAGACCCCAAATATAGCAAATTCCTTTAGAGTACGCAGGCCAGAATAGCTTGAAGATATACTTTAGCTCTCGTAAACAATCAAGTGAATATCCGAAGCTCATTATTTTATGACTTACTCTTACCAGATATTTAGAACTGCACGTTTTCAGAGCTGTAGATTACGTGATTCAAGCCCATACATTTTACAGACTGAAAAATCAGTTGAGTGTGATGAACTTCCAAAAGGTGGGGGAGACTTAGAGGTGGGAGTGAATGGTACATGATATCGTTCTGCTTCTGTTTTCCTTACTCATCTTGTCTTAGGCATCAGATGAAGCTGGGGACTTCAGGTCTCTTAGCCCCTTGGGCTGCACACTGCGCTTTCCCTCTACCATTATGTATTCTCCCTTCAGGATCTTTGATGAAACCTGAAGGTACAGAGAGTGTAGTGCTGAAGGAAGGTTTGTATCAAGCTCCTAGACAGAGTGTCCCCTAACTTTTATGAGGATTTTACTGGGGTGTGAATAACCTGACTCTGCTGCCCACATGGGAAAACTCACCTGCTGTGTCCATTGCCTCTTTCAGCCTAGTAGACATCTTTTTTTTTCCTTCTCATTGGTACAAAAGAGGCATGCTTTCACATTGCAAAATCCAGAAAAGCATAAAAACAAGAATGTAATTTTCCTCTTACAGAAAAAATTTAAAGTAACGTCCCAGACCTTGACTTCCCAAATCCCAATCCCTAGAGTTGGCACTAAAACTCAGGTGACTAATCTGGGACCTGGTCCCCTCGGTCACCATTTATGGAACCAGGATTGATAATGTGTCCCATGGTAGGTGAATGAGATACTCCTATTATGTTTGAATTCAGAGATACTAGTCAGCCTTCCCCAGTTGCTTGAAGTGAGAATATGTGAACTTGGTTACAGTGGGGTGTTCAGCTTCTGCCGTGTGTACACAGAAGCAAAGCCAGTCTAGAGAGGAGAAGGAAACAGGTGTTCAGACAGAAAGTCTTGAGGAAAAAGAGATTCCAAGCATCTTACTGCCTTGTTTCCCAAGAGCTCTCAGGTCGCCAGTTCCCATCTCTCCTGAAGCCCAGTTGTACTTCTAACCTTGACTGCATTTAGATACCCCTGGATCCTTTTGATAAATACACCTTTTATGCTTAAGCTAGATCTAGTAGGTTTCTCCTCCTTGCAAACATGACAGCCTTTGCAAAGAAATTCCCAGAATCCTTTTCATTCCGTGATAACCAAAAATTTCTCTGTGTGTATATTAAAATAGAACTCTATAGAGTCATATTTTACATAATGTTTAGTGTCATGCTTTGCTTTATGTACTGTAGACCTTTTTCATGTTCTATGAGAACAGTTTTAATGGCTTCAAAGCAATCCATTGTGTAACTAAGCAATAATTGATTTACCCTGTTCTCTTTTGGACATTTATTTGCGTTCCAAGTTTTTACTTTTCGAAACTACATTGAAGTGTAACAAGTTGATCCCATTCAACCGTTTGGGAAATATTTTTAGAATTAACCTTGCCGTTTCAAACAGCACACGAACTTTTAAACCTTTACAACATGCTGTCACGTGCTTTATAGACATACACTCCCAGCGGCACTATTGTTTTTTTGCTGCGGAGGGGAGCTGACATGAGAGAGGTCAGTAATAAATTGAGCTCTAAATATGGGAAGGAGATTCAGTATGAGCTTACACATTAAAAAAATACACGCAGTATGAAAATTGTAATAATATGAATATAATCAAAAGATATCTATAGGTAGGACAAGGGCTGGCAGTAGAAAGAAGGACGTTGGTTTAACTCAGATTCAGGTTTGAATCCCAGCTTGGCGAGTTAATGCTATACCTCTGCCTCTCGACTTGAAAGTAGGGATAATTGTGCCTACCTGAAAAAGTCATTATGGAGATTTAATGAGAAAATTTTGCAATCTACCTGGTATAGAGACTGGCCCATTGTCAAAGTTCAGTTTTAGAAGAATCTACTTTTGCATATATTATTTAGGTATGTTTGCATATATTTGCATATTTTATTTAGGTATTTAAATCTTCTTTAATAATTCTTGTGCTTTAAAAAAAATAACTGTGCTTTAGAACTCAACTGATTATTTAAATTCTAGTTTAATTTCATCATTCGTACTTTTAATTAAACATAAAAATTTTGCTAAGGATAAAGAGTTAAGTGCCTTAATAGGGACCATTTCCAGAGAATCACCAAGATCTTAATCGAAGTGGAGCCCTTCAGTTAGCTGGTTAACGTTTGGCCTCTTTTTTTTTTTTTCTTAAATGAAACATTTTATTACCAGGTGTTGCCTCTTTTCTTGATGTTTTCCTCTTTTGCAGTGGTTTACAAAGCATACAAAGCCTTGAGTGAGCAATATCATATAATTAACAATGAAAGTTCAAAGTCTGTAATAAGTATCACTTTCCAAGTTCAACAGAGGACGCTGTGGGTGTTCACCACGTCAAAGCCACAGCAGGAGGATGAGGTCCCTGTGCTTGAGAAGTAGAAGAGCTAAGATGAAATACAACCAATTTCCAGTGATTTTGCTCTGATTATGTATTATTGAGAATGGTGTGCCTCTCTTTCTCCTTTTTAATCGCTTGGATTTTTACAGCTTTAATTGAACGAATACTTCCGTCAGGCCAATATAGCAAATACTCAAATCTGTCTGTTCCACAGGCATACCAGGCACTTAACGTTTCAGAATTCTTGAGGGATCCGCTCCATTCGTACTTATTTGATGACGGGAGCTGAGCTGTCCTCCTGCCGTCTGCCCACCTCCCACTCTCGGTCCAGTGGGGTTTCTGTAGAGCTGGGCACATCCTGAGAGTCTTACACCAAGGTAAGGCAATCGGCTCTCCTCACGTCCCTGCCTAGAGCGATCATTTCTTCCGTGATCTTACGGGAAACTCAAGCTGACCGGGGCCGTAGGGTTTGGTCTTAAGTGAAGACCTTTTGTACATTTAATCTCTGAACAGGGTCAGGCATCATTTACTGAGCATTCACTCTATTAAAATTGTATTAGTTATGAAGCTTATGAGCAAGTATCTGGCTTGGTTTTGCTACATTAGTTACTTTATCACATAATGTTTTTTTGTCCATATGTGTATATTTTCCTCCAAATTTTTGCTCACTTTCAGTGATTTGTTTTCAATGGTAATAACTTATTACAGTAAACCTGAAAATACAACCTCTAGGTTGTAAATTTGGGGTGGCAAGACTAAAAGTATTTTTCAGAAGTCTCACAAAGATGTTGTTGGGTTATGTGTGCATACTTAGACAATTACCAAGGTTAAGAAAATGTGACACTATGATTGGCTTAGGCTAAGCTCACGTGATCCACTCTTGAGCTAAGTGAGAAAGGAGTTCGTTACTGAGAGAAAAATCTAGGTATTCTTACCAGAAGAAAATTGCATTAATGCTGGAAGGGAAAATTATATGCGCATTAGTTAGTGCTACCTGGAAACCCAGAATGGCCCTGATTCATCTTCATTTTTTTAAGAAAGGAAGTTATTCTTCTTTTGATCATGAGAATTATCCTTTTTTCTTCCAGTTGACTTGTGTGTGCTTATATGAGTGTGTGTGTGTGTGTGTGTGTGTGTGTACACATGCGCATGTGGTTATTAGCTAGAGTCTCTTTGTGTGGCTTGTAATCAAGAAAATCACATGCATTTGCTTCGTTTCCGGTGATTCTCTTTATTCTTCAATCCTTCCTTATGATCAGCCGCTCTTCTCTCAAATTTCAGCCAGAAACCAAAGGTGACAGAAAGATCTGATAATATACACAAGAACCCATCAAAATGACCTGGTTGTACTACATATGATTCTAATTTTTTTTTTTTCAAAATTTCAGATTCATTGTTCAAAACACAAGGGCCTATCTAGCTCATCTCTAACGTCCTGTGTGTAACTTAAGAGTTTTTAATTTTAGAGCATCTGAAGCTTTTCTTTCAGGTCACTGTCAGGATACTATTCAGATCAAGTGCAGCATATTGAAAACTTGGTATGAAATTGTTGATTTAAATCCTATTTCAAAAAAAATAATAATAATTAAGGTGACACAAAATTCTCAGCTATAAAAAGAAAGGTTCTATCTTATGATTCCTAAAATTCTGTTTCAAACACTAACTTAAAAATGCATTCATCAGAAAATAACAAAACACCACCTAGTGTGAAACATAGCTATGGTTTGGGGCCAGTTATGCTCTATGAAGTTTTAGGTTTCACATCCTTCTCAGTATGTGGCTATTTCTCCTGAGAATCAATTATCAGATACCTATTCAGCTTCTTTTGAAATAGTAATTAATCAGGCATTTTCAACCCTAAACGACAAATTTAACTATTTTTTATCCTCATGATTTTGTTGTAATACCCCATTCCCTGAGTGGAGTTGTTTGACTTGAAACACCAGTACCATCGGTATAATCCTTGGAACCTAATAAAGATTCCATCAGTGTACAGTTGTCATCCTTAGGCAGAAAGAGAACCAGTTCAATTATGACGTTGGTTGAAAAACTGAAAGGCTTTTTACCTTGAGGGTGGAAAAATTGTAGTACATACTAAAATGGTTAGTACAAAATTCGTGCATCTAGGCTAACAAATGCTAATATGTTCTTTTGTTACCCTCTAATTTATATGATTCACGTAAGCCTCCAGCCAGGGAAACTTGTAGTAAATTTCATGTGCGTTAAAAAATAGCAAAGCAAATGAACTGTGAAGTTATTAACATTCGTGTCTACTTGCATTATTAAGCCATACACATCAAATCTGGTAGAACAAGGAGGAAAATGTCATAATGAAGCACAACAGAACTTAATCAGAAGAATTTCTAAAAGTCGTCAAAGCATCCTATGATACCCATTCACGCGTAACTGCAATCTGAAACAAATATCCAATATAACATAATAAGTTTAATAACTGTACCATGGCCTGTTTCTGTTAATGAAGGGATTTACCATTCTAATGTTGGGAGAGAAAATGGATTCTAGTCCCAAATCATATATGCTGCTCCCTAACTTAGTTACAGATTAAGGAGGAGATAAGATTAGTCTGCTCATTTATCTTCTACCAGTGAGTAGATGGCTGGCCAAGCCCGACATAAGAGCTATTTCATCATCTAGAGGAGCCACAGGCTACACAATTTGTGTCCAATAATTTATTTAAATTTTCTAACTTGTAATGGTATTTTATGTGCTTCAGGACAGCGATTCACATTTTCATACTAAACAGCTGCAAACATTTGACCCCTCTAAATATTTCACTTGAACAGTCTATGGAAGGACTAATAGGCTTTCACGCTTTGTTATGAGGCTTTAGTGGGGGAAGAATAGCAAAGTCGATGCCCCTATAACTGCTTGGCTCTAGATATAGTCATATATCTAACTTTTAATATTTGGAGATTTTTCAGTGGCTTTAAAGGCAGTTATAGTTTGCTGTTGAAAAGACCAACAGGGGAACAGAACACAGTTTAAGGTGGTTACGGTGGATTTGTGCCTGGAACCACCGTTTTCTGCAACTGTCACTTTTTATTGCAACCCTTCACACTTGACTTTGACCCTGCAGTCACAGCCAGAGAAAGCCTCCTTCACTCCTTTATAGACTCATGCCTGGCTAGGCTATCTTTTGTATTTCTGGAGAGACTTTGGTGCCACACCCGATTAGTAAGTGGGCTCCAGAATTTTTTTGAAGACTTTGATTTGCTTCTCCTGTTTCCTGCTCACCCCCCTGCTCCCATCCCAAAAACGTTTGCCCTGTTTTACTGATAAGACTGTTAGGCTCATGTGTACTTACTACCCTATTCCCAGATCCAGACCAGAAAGGTGAAATTCTTAGCTTATTTTACTTAAAGATTATAAAATGTCTACTTAAATAATCTTATGGTTGGAGGGCTAAATATATGAAGCTGGATATCCAAACCTGTGTTTTCGATGAAATAAGACACTGTTTAATTTTTGGTATTTCTTCCATGTTTGTTGAATAGCTACTCTGTTCAGTGGTCGATGCATTGTATCATTTGATTTAAAAATTTGTTTTCAAAGTATAATATAGAGAAAAGTATACATATCGTAAATGAAGAAGACAGTGAGTTTTTTCAAAGTAAAAACATCCATGTAATCAACACGTATAGTTTTTTAAAAAGGACATTATCAGTGTACTTAAAAGCCCTGGCTTTGAACAGCTCAGATTGGTTTGCCTCTTTTTCTACTTTATACGCTTGGATTCATATAGTACATACTCTTTTGTGTCTGATTTATTTTACAAACATTGTATGGGAGATTTATCCATATTGAGTGTGGTTGTAACTATTTATTCTCCTTGCTGTATAACCTTCCGTTATGTGAGTCTACCACAGATTATAAATCCATTTCAGTACTGAAAGGTGTTTTGCTATTTTCCAGTATGACAGTATTGTGAATGATGCTGCCATGGGCCTTGGTTAAGCATATTAAGACGTGGATATAATGGGTGTAATCCTAAAAGTGGGATTACCGGGTCGTGGGATATGTAGCAGATACAAAAGCAGAGATAATTTCAAAAGGATCATCTGGGCTAAGTCCCCTTAATGGCAATGTGATAACGTGAACTCAAGTAAGATGGCAAATGGGAAAATATCAAAGTAGATGTTAATTACATTATTATTTTAATTTTGGGGAAAATTCTGGTGAAAACTAGGTGTAGAATAACACTGACTGGGTTCAAATTTTGGCCCTGTGAGTTTCAGAAAGTTATTGATTGATCTGTGCTTCATTTTCCTTATTTACAAAATGGAGGCAGTGACAGTTTACCTCATAAGCATACTGTAGGATTAAACAAGATAATGCATGTAAAGTGCTTAGAAGAATTCTCAGGTTGGAGTAAGTGCTCAAATGTTGGCCGTTATTCTTATTATAAATGCACATTTCAAGAGATTATTTCCCAGAATTGCAGACTCAAACAAAACAAAACAAACAAAAAAGAATTTATTTATAGCAGTATAACTCATACTTATGGTGTGATATAATCTAATTACCAGATTCTTTGAGAAATGCTAGAATTATAAGTGCGTTAATCAGATTTCGTACGTCTTTTGTCTCTAGATTAAATCTCCTAAATAGGCCCTATGTATGTGGCCTCATGTAAGCATTGCAGAAATCCCCTCCGCAGTGAAGTGTCTGTTAAACCCCAAGCCCCCAACTCCACTTCCTCTTCTCCCTGTGTAACCTCTAACTTGTATTCAGTCCATTGTTATTCTTAACTCACTTTATTGCTTTTATTTATAGTTGTATTTGCTTCCTGTTTTCAGCTATGATCATGCAGAGTGCAGAATCCATGTGTTCAAAATAGAATCGATATTTAATAAGTTTGAACTGAATTAAAAAGATAACAGAACTTTTCAGTATCCAGTAGCATGATCTTTCTCTACATTATGTTACTGATGGAATTCTTGACTCTAATAGTGCCATTAAGTCATCACCATTAAGGAACTTAAGTTTGTTTTCCAAAAATTTTAAATATATTTTTCAATAAAACTTATATGTTTAGTTGTTGATTATAGTTGAAATAATGCTATGTATTTCAGCTATATATATTACTTAAATAGAGTTGTATAGACTGACTGTAGAAATAACTTGTAATTACAGAGTGAAATATGTGTTCCAACATGGAAACAATTGTCTTAAAGTTGAATATGTAATTTATTTATAACCAAGTTCTGATTGACTGTATGTGACAGAAAATAATCTTAAATTGAATGGAATTTGGAGACTAAACTTACATGCTTTAGCACTTCTGTTTGTTGGTTGGTTTTGCTTTTTATACCACTTTATTTCAACCTGAGCACCTTAATATAAAACTAGACACTGGTGAACTGTTTTCCTTACTAATTCTGAATTACTACAAATGTAAAAGTTCTGCTACCAGTTCAACACTTAAATTGATTAAATCATCTCCGACACATGGTAAATTTCATATAATGAAAATACCTAAAACAGGGCGGACTCAAGATGGCAGTGTGGGAAGACGCAGAGTTAGAGTCGCCACACAACCAGAGAGCCTGCGGGCCGCCGGTGGGGGACTCTGACGCCCAAGAAGACGGGAGGAACCGCAAAGTGAACCAGTAGGACATAGGGGGACTGAGGGGGGAAGAGAAGTGAAGGCCAGGCAGGATCAGCACCCCTGAGGCCTGGGAGATCAGGAGAGGCAGGTGGGAGGGACTCTCTAGGAAGAGGGGGAGAGGATTGGAGGGCGTCACCCGGCCCACTAGGGCTGGGGAGGCTGCTGAGCTCCCAGGCCAGTCCCCTGCCCTCCACATCCCCATCCAGGCCACGTGGGTCCTTGGGGACATAGAAGGGGAGGCCGGGGAGAGCATGAGAGGCAGATGGGAGGAGCTGGAGAGGAGCAGAAGGTGTATGCCCCGCCCACTCAAGCCCAGGAAGCCTGCTGGGCTCCCAGGTGAGTCCCCCACCCTCTGAGACCAGGGGTGGGGTGCACGCCTGGGCCTCTTCTGTTCCTTGAGCCTCAGCCCCACCCCACACAGCCTCCAGGGCCTTTTCCAGCCCTGTGGGTCCTGAACATTGGCCCTGCCCACCACCCAAACCTCACCCTTGCTTAGGCCCCACCCTCCACTTTTTTTTTTTTTTTTTTTTTTTTTTTTTTTTTTTTTTTTTTTTTTTTTTTTTTTTTTGCCACCGCACGTGGCTTGTGGGATCTTGGTTCACGAGCTCAGGGTGCGGCCAAAGCTCCTGCAGTGGGAACTCTGAGTCTGAACCACTGGACTAACAGAGAACCTCAGACCCCAGGGCATATTCATCGGAGTGAGGTCTCCTGGAGTTCCTCATCTCAGCACCAAGACCCAGCTCTACCCAATAGCCTACAAACTCCAGTGTTGGAAGTCACTGGCCAAATAAACAGTAAGACAGGAACACGATCCCACTCATAAAAAAAAAAAAAAAGAGAGACAGCCAAAAAATAGGTCACAGATGAAGGAGCAAGGTAAAAACCTACAAGACCAAATAACTGAAGAGGAAATAGACAATCTACCTGAAAAAGAATTCAGAGTAATGATAGTAAACATGATCCAGAACCTTGGGAATAGAATGGAAGCACAGATTAAGAAAATACGAGAAATGTTTAACAAAGATCTAGAAGAACTAAAGAACAAACAGAGATGAATGACACAATAACTGAAATGAAAAATACACCAGAAGGAATCAATAACAGAAAAACTGAGACAGAAGAGCAAAGTGAGCTGGAAGACAAAATGGTGGAATTAACAGCCGAGGAGCATAATAAAAAAAAAGAATGAAAAGAATTGAAGACAATCTCAGAAACCTATGGGACAATACTAAATGCACCAACATTCGAATTATAGGGGTCCCAGAAGAAGAGAAAAAGAAAGGGTCTGAGAAAATATTTGAAGAGATTATAGTCAAAAACTTCCCTAACATGGGAAAGGAAGTCGTCACCAAAATCCAGGAAGCACAGAGACTCCCATACAGGATAAACCCTAGGAAAAGCACGCCAAGACATATTAATCAAACTAACAAAAATTAAATTCAAAGAAAAAATATTAAAATCAGCAAGGGAAAAATAAAATAACACACAAAGGAATCCCCATAAAGTTATCAGCTGATTTTTCAGTGGAAACTCTGCAGGCCAGAAGGGAGTGGCAGGATACACTTGAAGTGATGAAAGAGAAAAACCTACAACCAAGATTACTCAACCGAACAAAGATCTCATTCAGATTCGATGGAGAAGTCAAAAACTTTTCAGACAAGCAAAAGCTAAGAGAATTCAGCACCACCAAACCAGCTTCACAACAAATGCTAAAGAAACTTCTATAAGTAGGAAACACAAGAGAAGAAAAAGACCCACAAAACAAACCCAAAACAGTTAAGAAAATGGTAATAGGAACATACATATCGATAAGAACCTTGAATGTAAATGGATTAAATGCCCCAACCAAAAGACACAGACTGGCTGAATGGATACAGAAACAAGGCCTATATATATATATATATATGCTGTCTACAAGAGACCCACGTCAGACCTAGGGACACATACGGACTGAACGTGAAGGGATGGAAAAAGATATTCCATGCAAATGCAAATCAAAAGAAAATTAGAGTAGCAATACTCATATCAGATAAAATAGACTTTAAAATAAAGACTGTTACAAGAGATAAGGAGGGACACTACGTAATGATCAAAGGATCAATCCAAGAAGATATAACAATCATAAAGGTTTATGCACCCGTAATAGGAACACCTCAATACATAAGGCAAATGCTAACAACCATGAAAGGAGAAATCGACAGTAACACAATAATAGTAGGGGGCTTTAACACCCCACTTACACCCATGGACAGGTCATGCAAACAAAAAATAAATAAGGAAACACAAGCTTTCAATGACACAATAGATCAGATAGATTTAATTGATAGTTATAGAACATTCCACCCAAAAGTGGCAGAAAACACTTTCGTCTCAAGTGCACATGGAACATTTTCCAGGATAGGTCATATCTTGGGTCACAAATCAAGCCTGGGGAAATTTAAGAAAATTGAAATCATATCAAGAATCTTTTCTGACCACAACGCTATGAGATTGGAAATAAAGGAAAAAAACTGTAAAAAACACAAATACATGGAGGCTAAACAGTGCACTACTAAATAACCAAGAGATCACTGAAGAAATCAAAGAATAAATTTAAAAAATACATAGAAAAAAATGACAATGAAACACGACGACCCAAAACCTATGGGATGCAGCAAAAGCAGTTCTGAGAGGGAAGTGATAGCAATTCAATCTCACCTCAAGAAACATCTCAAATAAACAATCTAACCCTACACTTAAAACAACTAGAGAAAGAAGAGCAAAGAAAACCCAAAGTCAGTAGAAGGAAAGAAATCATAAAGATCAGAGCAGAAATAAATAGAAATGAAGAAAACAAAAACAAAGATCAATAAAACTAAAAGCTGGTTCTTGAGAAGATAAACAAAATTGATAAACCATTAGCCAGACTCATCAAGAAAAAAAGGGAGAGGATGCACATCAATAAAATTAGAAATGAAAAAGGAGAAATCACAATTGACACTGCAGAAATACAAAGGATTATAAGACACTACTACAAACAACCATATGCCAATAAAATGGACAACCAGGAAGAAATGGGCAAATTCTTGGAAAGGTACAATTTTCCAAGACTGAACCAGGAAGAATTAGAAAATATAAACAGACCTATCACAAATAATGAAAGTGAAACTGTAATTAAAAATCTTCCTACAAACCAAAGTCCAGGACCAGATGGTTTCGCAGGTGAATTCTATCAAACGTTTAGAGAAGAGCTAACACTGATCCTTCTCAAACTCTTCCAAAAAGTTGCAGAGGAAGAAACACTCCCAAATTCATTCTACGAAGCCACCAACACCCTGATACCAAAACCAGAAAAAGATATCACAGAAAAGGAAAATTATGGACCAATATCACTGGTGAACATAGGTGCAAAAATCCTGAACAAAATACTAGCAAACAGAATCCAACAGCACAATAAAAGGTTCATATACCATGATCAAGTGGGATTTATCCCAGGGATGGAAGGGTACTTCAACATATGCAAATCAGTCAATGTGATACACCACATTAACAAATTAAGGGATGAAAACCATATGATCATCTCAAAAGAGGCAGAAAAATCTTTTGACAAAATTCAACACTGATTTATGACAAAAACTCTCCAGAAAATGGGCCTAGAGGGAAACTACCTCAACGTAATAAAGGCCATATTTGACAACCCCACAGCAAGCATCATAATCAGTGGTGAAAAACTGAAAGAATTTCTACTATGAGTAGGAACAAGACAAGGATGTCCACTCTGGCCACTCTTATTCAACATAGTTTTGGAAGTCCTAGCCATGGCAATCAGAGAAGAAAAAGAAATAAAATGAATACAAATTGGAAGAGAAGTAAAACTTTCACTGTTTGCAGATGACATGTTACTATACATAGAAAATCCTAAAGATGCCACTAGAAAACTAGAGCTAATTAATGAATTTGGTAAGGTTGCAGGACACAAATTTAATGCATAGAAATCTCTACCGTTCCTATACACCAACAACAAAAAATCAGAGAAATTAAGGCAACACTCCCATTTACCACTGCAACAAAACAAATAAAATAAAATACCAAGGAATAAACCTACTTAAGGAGGCAAAAGACTTGTACTCAGAAAACTATAAAACACTGATGAAAGAGATCAAAAATGACATAAACAGATGGAGAAATATACTATATTCTTGGATTGGAAGAATCAATATTGTGAAAATGAGTATACTACCCAAAGCAATTTACAGATTCAGTGCAATGCCTATCAAACTACCAATGGCATTCTTCACAGAATTAGAACAAAAAATTTTACAGTTCATATGGAAACACAAAAGACCCTGAATAGCCAGGGTCTTTGAGAAAGACCCTGGGTCTTGAGCCAGGGTCTTGAGAAAGAACAACGGAGTTGGAGGAATCAGGCTCCCTGACTTCAGTCTATACCACAAAGCTACAGTAATCAAGACAGTATGGTACTGACACACAGACAGAAAGATAGATCAATGGTAGAGCATAGAATGCCGGGAGATAAACCCACACATATACGGGCACCTAATTTAAGACAAAGGAGGCAAGAACATGCAATGTAGAAAAGACAACCTCTCCAATAAGTGGTGCCGGAAAAAGTGGTCAGCTACATGCAAAAGAATGAAATTAGAACACTCCCTAACACCATACACAAAGATAAACTCCACATCGATTAAAGACTTAAATGTAAGGCTGGACACTATAAAACTCTTAGAGGAAAACATAGGAAAAATGCTCTTTGACATAAACCACCCCAAGCTCTTTTTTGACCCACCTCCTAGCATAATGGAAATAAAAACAAATATAAACAAATGGGACTTAATTAAACTTAAAAGCTTTTGCACAGAAAAGGAAACCATAAACAAGACCAGAAAAACAACCCTCAGAATGGGAGAAAACATTTTCAAATGAAAAAACAGACAAAGGATTAATCTACAAAATATACAAACGGCTCATGGAGCTCAATATCAAAAAAAAAAACAATCCAGTTAAAACATGGGTGGAAGACCTAAATAGGCATTTCACCAAGGAAGACGTACAGATGGCCAAGAGGCACATGAAAAGATTCTCAACATCACTAATTATTAGAGAAATGCAAATCAAAACTACAATGAGGTATCACCTCTTGCTGGTCAGAATGGCCATTATCAAAAAACCTAGGAACACTAAATGCCGGAAAGGGTGTGTTGAAAAGGCAGCCCTCCTGCCCTGTTGGTGGGAATGTAAATTGATATAACCACTATGGAAAACAGTATGGAGGTTCCTTAAAAAACTAAAAATAGAACTACCATATGACCCAGCAATCCCACTACTGGGCATATACCCTGAGCAAACCATAGTTCAAAGAGTCATGTACCACAATATTCACTGCAGCACTATTTACAATAGCCAGGACATGGAAGCAACCTAAATGTCCATCGACAGTTGAATGGATAAAAAAGATGTGGTACATAAATACAATGGAATATTACTCAGCCATATAAAGAAATGAAATTGAGTTATTTGTAGTGAGGTGGATGGACCTACAGCCTGTCATACAGAGTCAAGTAAGTCAGAAGAACAAATACCATATGCTAATGCATATATATGGAATCTTAAAAAAAAAAAAAAGGTACTGATGAACCTAGTTGCAGGGCAGGAATAAAGAGGTAGATGTAGAGAATGGACTTGAGGACATGAGATGGGAGGGCGAAGCTGGGGTGAAGTGAGAGTGGCATGGACATATGTACACTACCGAATGTAAAATAGTTGGCTGGTAGGAAGCAGCCACATAGCACAGGGAGGTCCGCTTGGTGCTCTGTGACCACCTAGAGGGGTGGGATAGGGAGGGTGGGAGGGAGGCTCAAGAGGGAGGTGATATGGGGACATGTGTATGCATATGGCTGATTCTCTTTGTTGTGCAACAGAAACTAACACAGTATTGTGAAGCAATTATACTCCAATAAAGATCTATTTTAAAAAATAAATAAAATTGCAGTGCAAGGAAGTAAAGTAAATCAGTACCTCCCCTACCTCAGTCTCTAACAGCCAGCCATGCCCCACAACCTTGTCACTTAGAGAAAGGAGTGTGGGAAGTTGGTGGAGGGGTCCCTGTAACCTCAGTATTCACTCTTCAGAGCTGTGTATTATCTTTCAGAGTGCATCTCTTTGTAGAAAAGCCTTGAAATTGTGGGCTTTTTTTCTTAGTCCAATCAAAAATGAGAATGTTTAAGGCCTTTCTTTGCTGTAGGAATCAGCCCTCCTCCCTGAGCCTTCCCTCTTAGAGCTTGATTTACCCTCAGCAGAGCCGTAAATGGCCTCTTCTTTGATGACTCTCCCAGAACCCAGTGGACAGTGGACGTGGCACACAGCAGGAGCCATAAAGGCAGTCACTACTGTAGACTGGTTGACAATGGCAGTATTAAGTGCCACAGGGGCTGGATTTGCTGGAATAAATGTAAAATAATGACCAGAGCTTGTCACATAATAATAGTAGACAACTGGTGTTGGAAGAGATGGTTAAAGCCCAGGCCACGGCCTAAACAGGTCCCATTCAGCTTTCACTATCCCATGTTATTTTTTAGCAAGTAGGACTTGGTCAGCAGTGTCAGTGGTTAACTTCACTATTCTTGAACTAAATTGATAAGTAATAAATGACGCTCAGGATTATTTTAAATTTGTGTTTGGTATATTCTAACTCATGGGTGAATATTAGAGAAAAGAAGGAAAAAAGGCTTATTTTCCATTGTTACTTAAAGGAATAAAAAAATTTTTGTTGTAAAAAAAAAAAAAAAGTACCTAAAACAGTTCATGCAATATACTAAACTGATCAAAATAAAATGAAATTTGAAAAACAAGACAGCAAGATTTTTAGTAACTTATTGCAATACTTACATTATTAATTAATGGTACATTTTTTTATCATGGTTCTAGCTAGTGTAGGAACAACCAAATCCCATTCCTTTCAAGGGGGGAGAGAAGGAAAAAATTAGCTGTTTTAGTGACTGTACACTTTGTATACTTTTAAGCACCTTTTTAAAAAATTTTATTTATCATTTTAGTGTAGTATAGTGGATTTACAAGGTTGTGCTAATTAAGCAATTCTTCAGTATTACTGAAAAGCTACAAACGCACATGCAGTTCCTTATTTACAGTACAGGTGAAGATTGAATTTAAAATAATCTAGTTTGAATGTACGTAATTGTTAGTGTATCGCCTATGGTATTATGTCCAAAGGGAGCAAAAGCTGTTCCCAAACAACGAAACCTATATACTGGCCAGTAGCCATTAAACAGAAATCCTAGCCACCTGGGTTGTTTCATTTTTGTTGAAGAGCTTACATGTTTGAAGGGAATGCTATCCACTAAGAGGCATTGATCAGTCTTTATATTTCTAAAACAAGATGGGGTTACATGTGATTTTTTTAACCCTATTTAAAAAATAACAGGACTGGTTATAATTTATGAAGGTATAATGTGATCTGAGGAAAGTGGTAAGTCATGATTAAGTAGTTTTTAACTTTTTGAGGTGAGACTGTTCTGGCACATGTGCACTTGCACACACACACACTCGGCCCTAGGATGAGCACGCTCAGATCTCAGTCCCTTTGGGTTGACAGTATTACAGACAACTGAACAGGCAGATTCAGCGTGTTTGTGGTTTGTTTGCTCTGTAGCACTGAATATTGATTAATGACATAATAAATCTTTGAGACTAACTTTCCGCCGTGGACATATCATGTTGAAATGAGAGCTACAAGCATGAGTAGTGGTGATGAGACGTATGTCAAACAAGATAAGTTGGTCTGGGCCCGTGACTGATGAATAAATGCTTTGGGACAGTTAGCTGCTTGCTTTTCCTCAAACTTACATTGTGAAAATGTCTTTCAGAGCCATCCTCAGATGCTTTCATTAGTTTCTATTGCATTTATTTGGATATAAAACTTTCTACTGTGTCTGTATAATCTTAGGGAACAAATTCAAAAGGCTGATACTATAAATAGATGATTCTGTTCATTCTAGGACTGTTGATTTTTTTAAAAATAAGTTATTTATTTACTTTCGGCTGTGTTGGATCTTCGTTGCTACACACAGCCTTTCTCTAGTTGCGGCGAGTGGGGGCTACTCTTCGTTGTGGTGCGCGGGCTTCTCATTGCGGTGGCTTCTCTTGTTGCAGAGCACAGGCTCTAGGTGCACGGGCTTCAGTAGTTGTGGTGCACGGGCTTAGTTGCTCACGGCAAGTGGGATCTTCTCCGACCAGGGCTCAAACCTGTGTCCCCTGCATTGAGAGGCGGATTCTTAACCACTGAGTCACCAGGGCAGTAGGAGTGTTAATTTGAACTTCATGATAGTAAAAGGATAAAAGGTATAGATGAGGATTTAGAAAGATATGCACCGAAAACTTGCTTCTGTCTCCTACTAGTTGTGTGACTTTGAACTAAATCTTGGTTTGCTTATCTACAAAATGGGATTTTGCTAAATTGCTACAATGTATGTAAGGCATCTAGTAGATTGCCTCCTACACGATAAAGATTCAAAAATGCATAGGGGAGACATTTCACCCTTCTCAATGAAGGGAACAATTTCTCCCACGAACATTCATTCATTTAGCCATCATTCTTGAAATACCTCTCATATTCCAAGCCCTGAGGTAGCTATCAGTTATGTCTTGGTGGGAGAGTGAGGGTGGAAAAACCCCTTTATTATAGCCTCTAATATTTAAATTCTCAACAGGCTATATACATCACTTATTGAATAATATAACAAATTATGAAATACAGTGTTTATAGGTGGGCATGAGGCCAGATAGTTGGGAGTTAAAAAAGTGACATAAGAGCTACTCCCAGCCCTCAGAGAACTTAAGAGGAGAGCTGTAGTTCTATTTCAGAAGTAATGTTCCCCCAGGGTGACTATTTTGGTTGTCACACTAAGGAAGGGAATATATGCTACTGGCATATAGTGACCTGGAATGACAGTAAACATTCTGCAATGCAAAGGACAACCACCAACAGCCAAAAATTTTCCATCCCCAAACATCAGTAGTGCCTAGGGTCAGAAACCCTGGGCTCTATGAACCAGTAAAACAAACGTAGGCAGAATTAGGCCACAAAGTGCATTACATAGCAGCTCTTTACGAAGGTACAGACATTCGGTTGTAATCATAGTAGCCACTAACATTCTTGGTGCCCTTATTATCTGCCTGTATGTCTTAACAGTCATTTAACCCTCTTTATAACTCTATGATGTGGAGGTATGATTTTTTAATTCATTCCACAGATCAGGAAACTGAGTTCCAGGGAGATTGCATTAATTGCTCAAGTCAGAGAATGAGTTTGTGGTAGAGCCAGAATTTGAACCTAGGAAGTCAGCCTCAAAAGCCTACCATCTTAACCCATTATGCCAATTCTGCAAAGCATGTTGGGACCTCTCCTAATAAGAATAGCAATTTTTATCAAAGAGTGAGGTTGAGAATCTGGACTGTAGTTTCACTGTGGCTATAATCTCTCTGAGCTTCAGTTCCCAAAAGGAAAGATTTAGATTTTGCCAGTTGTCCTGTCCTTTTAAAGTTCTTGTACAGCTTTAAAATTGTATTATTCTGGTATTAACCAGATAGTATCCTTTCAACACATTTTTGATTGTCTAGTGTGATACAGGCAATGTGTGGGTGCTTGGAAAACACAGGAAAGATATTATTCTATGTGAAATAAAAGACAGTAAAATAATGCTCCTGGACTCAAAGATTTTACATACTCAATAACAGTCTAAATTTCATCAGGGGAATTTACACAAATTTCTGTGCACATATAGAAAAATGGCTGTAATTGATTAGGCTCTGAAGTCTCATTTTCCCAGTGAAAAAACTGAAGGCCAGAGCATTTGAATGATATCACCAATAATATAGATCAGATTTTAGTACTTATATACATTATGTTTTACATAGTTTCAAAAGAAATTGTGCATTTACAGTTATGAAATTCTTTGTGTTGCAGAGTCATGTAAGTGATGTGAGGGGATAGTTTTAGGTCAGTGCCTAACATGCAAGTAATGCTGAACTGTGTCTAGTTAAATTTACCCTTGAAAATTCCTTATATTTTCCCCCAAATATGGGATACTTGGTGTAATAGTTTCCTAAGGCTAAGTGTCACAAACTGGGTGGCTTAAACCAACAGAAATGTATTCTTTCACAGTTATGGAGGGTAGAAGTCCAAAATCAAGGCATTACCAGCCCGTGTTCCCCCGAAGGTTCTAGGAAAGAACCTTGGCTTGCCTTTTCCTGGCTTCTAGTGGCTTCTAGCAATCCGTGGTGTTTATTAGCTTGCATTGAATAGCTGCATCACTCCAGTCTCTGCCTGTGTCTTCCTATGGTCTTCTCTGTGTGTATCTTTGTGAGCCCTCTCCTTTTCTTTTTCAACTTTGCCGTTTTAAACTTTTTTCTTTTTCTTTTTTAAAAATTTATTTGGCTGTGCCGGGTCTTAGTGGTGGCACGCAGGATCTTCGTTGCAGCATGCGAGATCTTTAGTTGTGGCATGTGAACACTTAGTTGTGGCATGTGGGATCTAGTTACCTGACCAGGGATCGAACCCGGGCCCCCTGCATTGGGAGCGTGGAGCCTCAGACACTGGAACTCCTCTCCTCTTTATATGAGGACACCAGTTATTGGATTTAGGGCCCACCCTTGTACTGTATGACCTCATCTTAACCAGTTACACCCGTAAAGACTATTTCCAACTAGGTTTACCTTCTGAGGTTTCTGATGGACATGAGTTTTGGGGGACCCTATTCAATCCACTATGTCTGATATATATATATATAAAATGCTGTATGAGAATAGTGATACGTGTACGACGTGCACCCAGAAGAAAACGATCTTGCAAATAGAGTTCTCCAGCACTGTATCTTTAAACACTAGAATGAGATGCAGCATAATGAAACATTTAAATTATTCATAGCTGTAAGAACCAACTTGTATTAACAACCTCAACTCATGCATGGTGAGCAGAATTGCCCACACAGTTTTTTTCTCTCACTCTCTTCTGTGCATGGTTAATTCCATTTAACTAAAATGACATCTGATGTGTATTTCCCCAAGAAAAAATGATGAATCCTTGTAATTATTTTACCTTTTTGTGATTTTTCCTGTGATTCTATTTAAGTGAACATTACTATTTTAGACAGATCAAAATGTTCTAACCTTTATTTTGCACACTTCAAAATTCTTAACCCTGCTGTCTATCATTATTCTATTGCAAAGTTCTGTTTTGGATATTTACCATGATCACTGTAAAAAACTGTTAATTATAGGTCTTCCGTGGTGGCGCAGTAGTTGAGAGTCCGCCTGCCGATGCAGGCGACACGGGTTTGTGCCCCGGTCCGGGAAGATCCCACATGCCGCAGAGCAGCTAGGCCCATGAGCCATGGCCACTTAGCCTGCGCATCTGGAGCCTGTGCTCCACAGTGGGAGAGGCCACAACAGCGAGAGGCCCGTGTACCGCAAAAAAAAACAAAAACAAAAACAAAACTGTTTATTATAAACTCTACCAGGGTCATATAAAGTCTCATGATATTGATATACATGGCAGTTTTTTTTCATATAAAGTCTCATGATATTGATATACATGGCAGTTTTTTTAACAGTTTGAAATCATAAAATTCTACAACAAATGATGCTGAAAGTATTAGTTGAATAGGGTGCTTAAGAAAGCCATATATGGAGAACAATGAAATAAATTAATCTGATACAAAAATGAAAAAGCAAACCAGAAAAAAGTACTCTGGAATGGCACAGTAAGGCCCTCTGAAAATTTGCTCCTACCCAGCGGTAATAAATATACTTGAAAAAATAGTGAAAACCAACTTTTTCAGAGCTCAGGGAAATTAATCAAAGGCTTCCACCAATAGAATAAAAGCTTATCCAAGAAAAACAGCTGGATCTTGGTAAGAACAGCAAACTTTTAAATTTGCTCTATTTATAACCCCTATTCCCCAAGTCTTTGGTAGCCTTGAAAATCAGCAACTTTGCAAACACAATATATGTGGGAAGTAGTGGCCTAGCAGTAACTAGAGAGGCAGAATGGGTTTGCAGCTCCCCCCATAATCACACACCCAGAGAATCTTCACTATCTGACAGCTCACTGGAAAAGCTCCATTTTTAGTATTTGTCTTTATTTGACTTACAGCTTATACTACAGAAAAAGCCTTATCCTCAGGGTACTTGAAAATAATTAGGAGCAACTGTTTAACTTTAAAACTTCCTGAGGCAGTGATACCAGTTAGGGTAAATAAGAAGACGGCCAAGAAAACTTAAAAGGAAAAATTGAGGAATGAGATGTCATAGGAGGCTTTGAAAATCTCTGACATGTTCTGGATAACCTAGAAGGCCATGCATATATGCAGGGCTGTTCACATGCCCAGGAAAGACCTGAGAAAGCCCTGATTTCTCACCTCTGTCTGACACTGGAGCTTTGCACAAGGGGGAAGCGAGTGCTAAGGCAGAGCTGTAAACTGCCAAAATTTTAAAGGTTTGTTCCAGCACACACAGAGTCATTTGGCAAAGGATGAGAGACTGACTCATCTAAAGCAATTAAGAAAATCTCTGTCCAGTGACTCACTGACCACAGAGTTAATTGAGTTGAGACTTGAGTGGCATATGATAAAAATACAAACTTTACATAAGTTTGCTGCTGCAGCAGTAACAACAACAGCAAACTCTGGTGGGGAGAGTTGGTTATAATTTCCACAGTTGTCCCAGTAAATTATTTAAATCATCAATTGTTTAACAAAAGATTACAAAACACACAAAGAAACAGGAAAATATGCTCCATAAACAGGAAGAAAAGCAATCACTAGACAGTATCCCAGAGGAAGTTCAGACATTGGAAGCAGCTATAATAAATATGTTTAAAGAACTAAAGGAATCTACATGTAAAGAGTCACAGGAAAGTATGATATCTCAGCAAATAAGAGATTAATATTATTTTCAAAAGAAACCAATAGGAAATCTGGAGTTGAAAATTACAATAACCAGTGAAAAATTTACAACAGAGGATCAACAGCAGATCTGAGTTGGCAGGTTCTGAATCAGCAAACTTTTTTTTTTTTTTTTTGCAGTACATGGGCCTCTCACTGTCGTGGCCTCTCCCATTGCGGAGCACAGGCTCCGGACGCGCAGGCTCAGCGGCCATGGCCCACGGGCCCAGCCGCTCCGCAGCATGTGGGATCCTACCGGACCGGGGCACGAACCCGCGTCCCCTGCATTGGCAGGTGGACTCCCAACCACTGCGCAACCAGGGAAGCCCCTGAATCAGCAAACTTGAAGATAGGTTGAGATTATCTAGTCTGCGGTCAAATAAAACAAAAATGAAAAAAAAAATGGACAGAGTCTCAGAGACATTTGGGATACCATCTGCATAGTTGGGGTTCCAGAAGTAGATGACAGAGAGAAAGAGGCAGAAAAAAATATATGAAGAAATAATGCCCCCAAACATCCCAAATTTGATGAAAAGCATTTATGAATATTTAGTCATACAGGAAGCTAAACAAATTCCAAGTAGAATAAACTCAAATAGCTCCACACTTAGACACATCATACTCAAACTGTCAAAAGCCAAAAACAAAGTCCACCAAAAAAAAAACTTGCACGTAGTTGTATATAGCAGCTTTATTCATAATTGCCCAAACTTGGAAGCAATCAAACTGCCCTTCAGTAGATGACTGGGTAAACGAAGAGTGGTGCATCAAGACAATGGACTATTATTGCACTGAAAAGAAATGAGCTATCAAGCAATTTAAAAAACGTGGAGGAAACTTAAGTGCACGTCACTAAGTGAAGGAAGCCAATCTGTAAAGGCTACATACTGTATGATTCCAGCTCTAAGGCTTTCTGGAATAGGCAAAAGTAGTAAAAAGGTCACTGGTTGCCAGAGGTCGACATGGGAGCAGGATTGAATGGACAAAGCACAGGGCAGTGAAAATAGTCTGTATGATATTTTAGCAATGGGCACATGTCATTATAACCTTTCTCCACACCCAAGAGTGGACAACACCAATGAGTGAATGCAAAGGTAAACTATGCACATTGAGTAATTACGATGTGTCAGTGTAGGTTCATGAGTTGTAACGAGTGTACCATCTGGAAGGTGATAATGGGGGAGCCTCTGCATGTATAGAGATACTTGGGAAATCTCTGTGCTTTCCTCTTAATTTTCCTGTGAACCTAAAACTACTCTAAGAAACCAAAGCCTTAAAAAAAAGATGCAAAATGAAAGAAATCAAAGCAGTAAGGCAGAGTCACTCATGTAGTACAAGGGCTTCTCATCAGAAACCAAGTAAGCCAAAATTGCTTCTTATATCATTAGAAAGTATAGAAATAAAAAAAGGGGTAAAAGGTTTCTGGCTGAAATTAAGAGAAGCATTGGCTTTGATCATGACCTTCCTGATTGGAATTACAAGTAGTGATGAGAGTGAGATTAATATGCCGTCTAAAGAAAGGAATCATCTAACAAAATATTTCATTTCTGGCTTTTATTATTTCATAAATCATCTCCCCAATGTCTCTTTGGACTGAAATTCAGCCTAATCTCTCATATCACACGCTTACTCTTACTAGGACAAGCAAATTAAGGCAAATAGTTTACAAGTATATGACAGATGCCAGCTGTGTTGGAACAGGTGTGTATTAAGCATTTGACACACTTTATAGATTATTAAAACTTCAGAGTTTTATGCTTAGAACTGTCAGGCTCCAAACTTTAAATTGATAATTTGTGTGAGTATATTGTTGGTATGTGTGACAAAAGAAAAAAATCCAAGAAAGGTCTTTATAACTTAGAAAGTCCTGTGACTAAAGAACTGTTCTAAGATCAAGAATGGAGAATAGATACAAATCGTAACTAGTCAAGCTAGACCCGTTGAAAACCTGGCTGACTTCAGTTAATTAATTCCATCCACATCAATGAGGAATAAACTTCATTTTGTACATATATGATCAGCCACACTCTCATTTATGAGGCAATACAGCATCAATGGTTTTCTTACCAATATGAAGTCATTTCATAAGTCCTGGTCTGGATCTCATAATGGTGCCCATCCTGTCAGCTTTTATGCAGTCCAGAAGGGCTTCCTCTCATATTTCATTTTGAAATCTGATTCCAGTATTGTGATTACCATTTGGGCCTTTGGTCACTTTTTATTTTAAATGATTTCCTGTTTGTGAGTTTGGATTATGTCCACTCAGACACTGAGTGAGCATATGAGTGGTTTTTCATCTCCATCCTGTTTCTTCTCATCTTAGTACATGATTTCTATTATTTTCACCATGATTGACAGCTCTCTGAGGCCAGGGGCTGTCCTTCATCTCCTAATTCTTCCTAGCATGTAACACAGTTTTTGGTGAAAAAGTGCTCAAATTTTGCTTAAGTGAATAGCTGGGTTTTTTTTTTTTTTTTTTGCGGTACGTGGGCCTCTCACTGCCGCGGCCTCTCCCGTTGCGGAGCACAGGCTCCAGACGCGCAGGCTCAGCGGCCATGGCTCATGGGCCCAGCCGCTCCGCGGCATGTGGGATCTTCCCGGACCGGGGCATGAACCCGCGTCCCCTGCATGGGCCGGCGGACTCTCAACCACTGCGCCACCAGGGAATCCCAGCTGTGTTTTTTATATGAAGAAAATCGCATTAGTTTTGGAAATTTGGCTATTTCTTTCCTGGGCTGTAGTTTCTTATTTTCCATATACATGTTAGAACTAATTTCCAGTAATCTGTCAAAATCCTCTCTGAATTTGTAAGTAAATGCATTACTTCCTCATCAGTAAAATGGAATAAAAATAGTATTTACCTCTTGGGGCTATTAAGCAGATTAAACAATTCAGTATATGGAAAGTGCCTGTTATAGTCATTCATCCATTCTACAGATACTAGTGAGGGCCTACTGCTAGAGATACATCAGTGAACAAAGCAGCTAACAAATTCCCACTTGTGTGGCTTACAGTCTCTTAACAGTATGAATATACAGTTCTGAGTACACAAGTGAACTTGCTACCAAGCCAGAAAAATCCAAAGTAATGTTGTGTAAGGTTGACTTCTGAGCATGTAGAAAAAGTAGCAGTGATTGCTTAAAAAGTGTAGATTCAATAAAAATATTCACTAGGGGGCTTCCCTGGTGGCGCAGTGGTTGAGGGTCCGCCTGCCGATACAGGGGACACGGGTTCGTGCCCCGGTCCGGGAAGATCCCACATGCTGAGGAGCGACTAGGTCCGTGAGCCATGGCCGCTGAGCCTGCGCGTCCGGAGCCTGTGCTCCACAACGGGAGAGGCCACAACAGTGAGAGGCCCGTGTACCGCAAAAAAAAAAAAAAAAAATTCACTAGGGACTCTACTCATTCCCATTCTATTTTTGAGGCCAGTAAGCTATAAAAATGACAAATATAATGACCTGCTCTCAAGTCTCAGTATTCCAGCTGTGCAGTTACAGGAATGGCACTGTGGTTTAAAACGCCTTGTGTGGGAAGTGTTCAGGAGTTTAACTGACCACAAGATGAATATGAGGAAATAGTATGATATGGATAGAAAAAAAAGTAATTTCTTTTTAATTCTATGGCTATCATAGAAATGTATAATTCAGAACAAGTGCTGTAATGCTCTGGCTCAATTCTGTGCTAAATATAGTATGACTCTTACAACTCTGAAAGAAGTATGAAAAAACCAGAATGCTTCTAGTGAAGAACAGTGAGTATATGAATGGGTGAAGAATAATGCTATATGGTAAAAGAGGAATTCTTAAGGAAACACCTGATCTGACATGCAGAGAAGATTTGAGGGGAAAATAAGAGCTGAAAGATCACAAAGAGGAAATGAATTTATTGATAGACAGAATGCAGATCAAATGAGTGAATCTAAAGTAAGGCAGCTTTAAACTAAATGTGATTCAGGGCAGAAAGAAAATAAAGTTCACACCCTTGTGAAATTTATGAATGCAGTACCAATAGAAGAGTTCCCCGAGAGGCTGAATGAAGACAGTGACCAGCCCCATCCCAGTCTGCTTTTTTGAAAGCATGGCCCCTTTTGACTTTAGGCCCATTGTTAAAATCTAATGGCTAATCTTTTGAGCAACTTCACGTGGACTCAGAATTTTTAGTTTAGAACAAATAGAAATAAATGTAGATAATCTTCACAAGAGCAGGTTTTATTATTACTACTGCTAATAAAATACTTTCTCTTGGGAATCTACCAAGCATAGCATTTATAAGTTGGTTGGTGAACCTTGAAATTCATTTTTCCCTTAAAAAGTAATGTCTTAAATCTTGATTAATTACCCCACAGCCTCTTTAAATCATAAAATCGTTGAAGATTGAGATCAAGAGATTAAGGGAGGCTTATAAAAAGGCAACCCTTTCCTGAATGCTGTGCTAACAGTAGAGGGGGCAAATAGCTTTCTTCTCTTCAATCAGCTCCACTTAATTGGAAATGCCTGCCTAGAGAGCTGTGTTTAGAAGGATTCTGAAGCACAATCTTTCATCACTAGGGAAAAAGTGCCGTGATAAGTATCCTCTGTCATTTGCAGAGGACCCGTACCTTGTTAAACACAACATGTCACATAGCATGAAATGAAGCAAGTCGTAGGTCTTGGTGGGTTAGAGTTCATCCTTTCGGGTTTCCATTTGTCCTTGACACCCCGCTTCATATCCACCTTCCCCTTCTGGAGGCCAGCCTGTCTGATCTGTAACAAGTGAAGCCCAAAACCAGATGCAGAAGCCGTAGCCTTGCATGGACCTCACCCCCTGCTCCCACATTTGCATAAGGTCCTATCCTCATTTGTTTCTCATGGTGGTCCTACTCTGATTAAACCCTCCCTGATACACTTGATTAAAATCATGCACGAGGGCTTCCCTGGTGGCGCAGTGGTTGAGAGTCTGCCTGCCGATGCAGACGACACGGGTTCGTGCCCCACTCCGGGAAGATCCCACATGCCGCGGAGCGGCTGGGCCCGTGAGCCATGGCCGCTGAGCCTGCGCGTCCGGAGCCTGTGCTCCGCAACGGGAGAGGCCACAACAGTGAGAGGCCCGCGTACTGAAGAAAAAAAAAAAAATCATGCACGAGGTGGGATCAGATGTAAAAGGCTGAACCAAGTGTACTATATTTTCTGTTGGCTAATAGTCCCTAGTAAGAACAAACACTGAATGGTTCCATATATCACATAAGCCGCTGACGCAACACAAAGGCCTCCGTAGGTTCCTGCTTCAGTCAAATGCTGAGTCAGATCTTTCTGTGGATGACCACTGTGTGACTAGGAATAGGAAATACCAACACTGTACTTTATGTGTTCCAGGTTGCTTGTTTCTTGGATTAAGTGGAAATGAATGCTTTTGCAGCTTTATTTCCAAGGGTTGATTTGGAAGTGCATTTTAAGGGTAATGTGTGTGCCCTGTACAGTGTTAAGAATGCCTGTGTTTAAAAAATGCCTTTATTTTTGGGAAAAAGTGATCAGATCTCTTTGCCTTATTGTGGTGACATGTGAGAAACGTTTATTAAAATGTGCAAGCATTAACTTTTTAAAACTTCCGTGAAAAGAAATGGAAATATTATATTAAAGGATTTTTCCTCCAGATTTATTAAAGAAATACTAGATACACATAATAAATAATGTGTGTTCTCCTTATGGCTTGCTAATAGAAATAGACAGCTGATTAAGAAAACCTCTCTCTGTGGTCTCTCTCTTTCAGGGTCTAATCTGTATTTTCTACACAGAAAAAAATAAGGGAAGGCCCTTGAATTAACAAATTAAGGCAACTCTGTCCATTTGGTAGAATGAAAAACTTTAAAAGATGCAGTTCCTCCTCCTTTTACTGAGAGTGGATTTTACAATGTAGGGACGTTCTAATTTCTACCTAAAACCATTGTAAAAAAAATTTCATAAGAAACTGCAACATTTCTGCTCACCTATAGGCAGCTCAATTTCTACAGCTAGTTTGAAGGAGATGCCAAAACTCACATCTGAAAAGGGGTAAATAATGGTTTTCCTATTCCTGAAATGCATGCATACCCGAGCTCAATTTTGCCTGAGGGACAAAAACGGAATTCAGAGTTCACAGTGAGTTTATTTGATGAATACAGCAGCGGTTTTGCATTTTCAATTGTATGCTCAATTTCCTACTTTAAAAATATCCTAAAATTCATCAAGCATTGAGCCCTGCTGGATAGTGACAAGACGGGGGCACAGCAGTGTCCGTAAGAGTGCCCGGGTCTTTTCCTTAGGGATATTCCTAATTAAAAACTGGCTGGTGCCTGCAAGTGGCTTGCATTGTTCTATACAGAGATCACCATGAATTCCAACCTCTACAGAGGTGAAGGTGTGGTGTGCCAAAAAAGGAAAAACCTATAGCAAATAGAGAAAAGTGATTGTGTCTCCTGGATTGACCCGGTAAAAAGGGAATTCAAAGATTTCAGGTTTAATATTCTTTCTCTTCTGCTTAGAATTCAGTTTTTTCTTGATCTTTCCAGTTCAATGGCTTTTAAACATCAGGAGTTTCCTGGGAAACACGATTTAAAAACATATAGCTCTTTCAGGGCTTCCTCCATTCATTCTTAACTGAATCCAGAATCAGTCCTGGGAATCTACTTAGATACCAAGGTCTTCAGAAATTATGGCACATGGTACCGTTTGAGCCCCACAGATCACAGTGCCAGACATCCAGTCAGTAATAGGAAACTATAAAGTAAAAAAGTACTGCACCCAAAACCCTCCTGGCCCAACACTCCGTGCACTCTGCAGCCTTAGTAACGGTGAAGGAAGAAGGTACTCAGATCCTTCTGTGTGGCCACTAGCAGCTGTCTGAGCAAAATGTCAATTCTCTGGCCTGTCCATTTTCCCCCGACATTTAATACATTTGGCCTTGTACCCAGGAACGTCTACTGTTAGCCTTCACGCTGTGTGGCCCTGCCGCACGTGGTTTTGCAGCGTACACTTGACAAAATTCTGCTTAAGGAATGAAAGTGATTTTTCCTTAAGCACACAACATGGGCACCAAGGGCGTGATGATAACAGCTGTAACTTCACATAGTCACAAAGTAATTGAGAAGAAATGAATCTACGTTCCTCTGTGAGCTACCTAGAGTTTTCTCACCAAGTACATGAACCTTGGGTATTTCTGTTAGGATCTTTTCTCTCTAGTGATGACAATTTTATATCCCTCTGTGAGTTTATTTTTATTAATAGAAAAGGAAACCTCTTGGGTTATGAATTTAAAAAGCCCAGTGTTGGCTTTGTCTTCAGGCGTCAGATGGTGTCGGCAGAACCGTTTCTCCCTTGTTCTTTCCTCTGCTGTTCACATGCTAGCTTTTTCCTCTGCTGCAAGCCTCTCTACTTTGATGGACAATTGTTTGCAGGAGCTCCATCCTCACAACCCCTCGGGTTCAAAGCTAGTGGGAAAAGCTAGAATCTTGTCAGCTGGTTCTGCAAAATCTTGAGAGTTACTGTGGCTGGACAGACGTAGGTCATATGGTTGGTGGAATGTGATTGGTTTAGCCTTGGTATACGTGTCGATGGGGGTGAAAACCCCCAAGACCCTACTTGCTGAGAGAGCATAACGGGGGCACCCACTAATTGCTGCTATTGCCAGAAGGAGGGAGATAGATCTGGGGAGAAATCTCCAGTAAATGTCCATTATGACACTGTGTATGTATAGAAGCAACCAGAAATAACACTCAGGGTTAGTGCCTGGAAGGTTGCCAGGTGACTGGTATTGAAAGAGACAATTTAGTATTTTGAGCTTCCTTGCTAGAAAACACAGTAAAGAAAAGTACTAGAGCTGTCAATGTTTGTGTATTCTAATTAAGCCAGTTTATTTGTTACCTTGTTGGGATCTGTGGTTTGTACTTGAACTCTTGGCTACTCCCCTGCATATGGCAGGAATTACCTTTCAGAATCTCTCTACATGTGTGTGTAACCGTTCCTTGGGGGGGTCTTAATCTTTTTTTGTGCCATAGACCCCTTTGGCAGTCTGAGGAGGCCTAAGAATCCCTTCTCAGAATAGTTTCTAAAAGCATAAAGGAACATACATACAACTGCAGAACGAATCCATTATATTAAAAGTTTCAATAAGTTATAAATAAATCTGTGATATAGAATTATGTGCTTCTTTAATAACACATTACATTGTTCAGTAAAAATCTGTCTTTATTTTTTTTTTAACTTTTGCTATCCCAGTTCACAGACACACTGAATTTCAAGAGATGTCCATAGACTCCAGATTAAGGAATGCTATCACATAGATGCTGGTAGCCTATTAGCAAAGATGACAATTTGTAGTTCCTCCATTTGAAGCCCTCCACTTGCTCCCAACTTCAGGGTGAAGTCTGAATCCTGAGCATGACACACAGGCCCTGTTATAACCCAAGCAGGCTCAGTTTCTCATCCTTTGTACTTGAAGCTCAGACGATACTGGACAGCAAACAGTTCCCTGCACGAGCAGTGTCGTCTCACCTCTGGGCATTTTCACGCAGTGGGCACCTGCCAGGGCAAGCTCTGCCTCTCTCTCTCTGCCATTCTGCCTGGCAGACTCTTCATCATCCTTTGGGATTCAGACTCATCTCCATCCCAGACTGAGCCAGCTCTGCCCCTTCCATGGGCTTCCACTGACCCCACTCACCCTGTTACATTCTCCTAACAAGCCAGTAAACCAGAGAATCAGGATGCGCAAATAGCTGGAAAGATCGAGGTACTTAGAACACTTACCCCCTTACTCACCCCTAGTTGTTGCAAGTTTTCAGGCCAGGGTCTTCACTAAATAGTAAGTGCCTGTATTATAAAAATTATTTCAATACTTTTTCCCACATTTATGTCAAATGTTAGTGTGAAGATAATCTTAGTATTCTATCTAATATATAAATCTGTGATTGAAAAAGATGAACGATGGAGTCAAATAAGAGCGGAACCTCTATGTGTTTGTGTGTATTTTAAATTGTACCATCAATTGGATAATAAGTTTAAATTGTACCATCAATTGGATAATAGTGTCTTATAGTTATTTAGCATTGATGATGTTCCAGGACAGTTTTCAGCACAGTTTGTATATTACCTCATCTAATCTTCACAACAACGGTACAACTACTGTTATTAGCCCTGTTTTCAGGAAATTGAAGCTTAGAGAAGTTGAACCACTTGCCCAAAGCCACATAGCTGGTAAGAGATTTGAGTCTAGAAGATAAGCCTTCAGATCTGTTCATCTTATGGCATAATGTTTATTTTTATCAATAAACTACCATGTCACGTATGCCTGTAATGGAAGTATAGATATTTATGCGTACATGTACATACCCACACATAAATAAATTTTTTTGCATGCGTCATTCTTATAATGTTTTTCTGGTTGAACATCCTGACTGAGGATTTGGTGTTAACGATTCTCTTCTAGGAGTTGGTAAAATTGTAGTTAGAAATAGCTAATGAAGCAGATATTCTGGTTGTACCTGAGACCATTACCATTTTCCTGCCCATACTGATTCTCTGACTTATCAATTTTTCTCTAAAATGTCATCTTGAACTAGTGCTTAGGTCACAGAATTTGGAGGCAGCAGCCCTGTGTTCAACCCTAGCTCAGCTCTTTGCACCTTTGGAATCAAGCTACTTACTTACCCCAGACCTCAGGCTCCTCATTGGAAAAAAATGTGGTGTGTGATGCCTGCTCAGATTTACTTAATGAGCTTAGCTATATTTTGGGCTTTCTAACTATATCCATTCTTATTTGATAAAATTTTAGGAATTTGAGGTACAGGCACCTTAACGCGAAATGTGTTGCGTCTCTTTTAGTCTTTTGAAAAACGGCCTCTTCTGCAGAGTCCTAAGAAAGGAGAGGTTTATACATGACAGTTTTCCAGGTGTCATTATTTTTTCCCCACCTTTATAATTCTTGCCACATCTAAGTATCATCTAATCAAAAATAATATTATTTATTCTAAGCTGATCCACTTTTTCTTATTAAGCGATTAATTTAGAAAGAAAACATCATTTCTGTAAATTTACTGGGTAGATATAATTTTTTCTTTACTATGTTAAGATAAACAGAATGCAAAATGAAAGCATCAATAGAAATGGCCCCTCATCTTACATCATCTGGCGTATGAATGGTGGTATTTGTACTTGCTTTTGGAAATGCTGGCTGAAGATTGTCACCTGAACGAGCCCTCTATAAACCTCGCCTAATTAAAGTTGCTAGCATGAAAAGGGGTCATCTGCTCACTCACTGGCATTTACTGTTGACCTCTCCAATTATACACACAGCTTTGACCTCGTGGCATTAAACGTGCAGCTTTGACCATGGTTAGGAGCTAAGGGCAAAGCAGGCTATTGGCAAAACTGCACAACCAAAGAATTATTTAACTTCAACATCACTCTACCTCTTTTCCATTTTTCTTACCTCTTCAAGAATTCTAGCTGCCCAGATGCTTCCTGTGTCCACCCCTTACTGAAAGCCCGTTTACAGTTTGTCCTCTAGAAGCAGAAACCCTTCCTGGAAGAAAGCATTTTCTTCCATCTATATTCATTTCCTCTGTTCTGCCTCACAACTTCAGAACACAGCTTTCCTGGGTAATATTCTCTCAGATACATGGTTGGTAACTCTCTGATCTAATATACTGATTCTTGATGAGCTTTCTAATTGATAATAATGTAGCCAAATTTCTTAGTCTGTGCTGGAGAGGGATTTGAATTTTAATGGGGCAGTAGCCTTGAATCATTCTCTTTTATTCTAAAATGATGAGTGTCTGAGAGAGTTTAATCCTCTTCCTGGGTAGATTTTTCTTCAGCAGAGAACTTGACATCATCATCCTGCAGATCACACTGTATAGCCTAGAAATTCTAAAGCTTTGGGAACTGAAGTCCCATTAATCTTTCTGTGAAAGAGTCTGGGATCGTCAAAGAAATAAACAAGCAAAATTTTTCTTTAAATATTTTAAAGTATCTGTTAGTGTTCTCATTTTCAGTAAGCTTTACAAGTAAAAAGCAGAAGCAGACTAGCTGGCAGTAAATTATATTGCAACTTGCTCATCATTTTTATGAAAACCTAGAGTCTGGCTGGTTTGTGGCAGTCACAGCCTACGATAGAGCTGCCCAGCCTGCGATAGGAGAGCCTGAGGCACTCACCTGGGCCCGTACTACTTGGGGCGAGCCCTACACACGTTTCCCAACACGATCCAAGGCTGTGGCTGGACCAGCCCTTATGATTCTTATTATGATTGCAAGACTCATGTCAGGAGCAACCGTCAGGGAACTTTGAAGGAGCAAGGGTTATTACTCTCTTTTATTTATTTATATTAAAAAAAATTATTTTCTATTGGGGTATACTTGATTAACAATGTTGTGTGAGTTTCAGGTGTACAGCAAAGTGATTCAGTTAAACATATACACGTATCTATGTTTTTTCCCATTTAGGTTACTACAGAGTATTGAGAAGAGTTCCCTATGCTGTACTGTAAGTCCTTGTTGGTTATTTGTTTTACATATAGCAGTGTGGACATGTCAGTCCCCAACTCCCAGTCTATGCCTAAGTCCTGGAGGGTACAGGACATGCCTGAGGGCCACACAGCACGGTTGTAGGTTGGGGAGGACAGAAGGAGGGAAGAGAGAGAGAGAGAGAACCTGGTGTTCCACCTCTTTACTGGGGTCTAATGATGGAGTGCCTAGGATTTTGTGGGTTCACTCTTTATTAGTGAATTTAAAATGTAAGAGAGAGAATTGGGGCACAGGATGGGAAAAGCTGGTCACCCGAGTGGTAGTTATCTAGGTCACCCAGGCCTTCCCAGAAGGGGAACTTTGTGAGTGCGGGCAGTCTGGTTCCTTATCTGGACGTTTTGCTAGTAGCTGTGTCGTACAGTTGGCGGTACCTTTATTTGAGATGGATTATCTTTGAAATGGATGCCTCGATAATCAAAAGCTTACTGCCAGGCACTTACACAACCCTGGCCCAGGCTATTTTTGCCTCGACCAATGGCCACCAGTGTATAGTTCAGAAGCACCAGTGGATGTGTGGAGGCAAACTTGCTGTGAAGCTAGTGAAGCTGAGCGAAGATGCAGGGCTCCTTGTGTGCACGGCCCCTCGCCAGGTTCTGGAAGAGTCCAGCAAATTTATACACCATGTGATGCCTGTGATGCGTTCCTGTAAAATTTGCAAAAATAAGACATTGTGACTTCAATCGTTTAGGACCACTGTCGCCCACCTCTGAACTGCTTTCCATCACATTTCTTCTCTTGTTAGTAACTTTGGCCATGATTGTGTATGGGATCTGCTAAAGGAGGTGGAGTTGGGGGGTACACTTAGCTTCACTTGGGCGGGGGATACACTCAACATGTGGCTCAAAGTCACTTCCATGTATCTGTGCGATACAGGCCAGCCGTCCTGACTTAGGAATGCCTCCATGGTATTTCTCCTGCCAATTTCCCCGACATCTTGACACAGAGGTGCAGGGTCAGATTTATGTCAAAATATTAATTAAATATTATGAGGGTTTTTTCTGAATTTTGTGGTATTTGTGGCATTTGTTAGGTTTTTAATATTCTTAATCAGTTGCAGTTTCTTTTGTCACTCCAAATAAGCATCCCCTGTTAGACCAGTTTTTATTAGTAATTTTTTAATCACTTAATGAGAAGCCCCAAATTGTACATGCTTCAAGCACTACAGTTCTACCTTTGGGTACCAGCTATAGGTCTTCCTCCAGCTGGGACTAGTGAGACCAGTTCAGCAGACTCTGCCCATCATGGGATGTTTTGTCACTGTGTTTGGTATCTGGAATATCAATGGCTCCGTTATGATGTTACTCATTATTAGTAGAGATGTCCAGTATTATTCACAACTTTCACCACCACTTTCTTCAGTGAGAATGTGGCCCACAGTGATGGCTCTTTGTTTTCCATTTATTCCCTGAGAAGTTTTTATTTTGGTTTATTTCCTTCATCCTTAGGGCACTCCTCTTGAACTAGTCTCTTTGATATTCACTCTCTATCTTCCATTCCTTGAAACAATTTCCCAAAGATTTAATTAGCTCTTGCCTCGGTGAAACAGCTCTTTGCTCTGGTGCCTCTGTTTGTAAACAGGAAAGTCTTTCATCTTTGGCTGCCTAGAGAATTTGCTACTCAAAATCCATTTCCCATCCAGTTTATTACTTTTTGAGCTCAGAAGTATCCATACCTATATGTTTGCTTGTAGCTACCTTACCTCAGGGTAAGGTAAGACTCAGTGACATATATGGCATCTTCCAGTTCAATACTGGATTCGTTGTTGGGAAAAATACCCAAGACGCCACATTTCATCTCCAGCTTTCATTACTTTGTGGATTTTGTAGCTAAACTATCTTTAAAGGAGTGAGGAATTTTTCAGACTTTCTAGATGGTTCAAGTGCCACGTTAAGGGTACATTTTACCAATTACTAATCAATGATCGTTCACGTTTTGCATTGCCAAAGTGCTGTACTATTATTTTTTATAAATAGTGAGTGCTTTATTTCATTACATTGATTCACTTCTCTTTCTTCTTATCTCTTAAAATGTTTCCATCTTGCTTACCCATTCCAGCAGTTATAAACAATTGCTAGAGAGGATATAATCCAAAAATCTTTTATATTTGCCTCTGAAATAAATCTCAATAGGTCCATATTTAATGAAAACGGATTGTTTAGTCTAACTTGCTTAACCTGAAGTTTCTTTTAAATTTATTGTTGGTGATTTTAAAATACATGTTTCTATTTTCTTGCTTTATCATGTTTACATGATCTAATTAAATCTTAGTGTTTGAAGATTTCATTGCGCCTAAGGTCATTATTCTGATCCTGATCAATTCCAATTTGTACAACATTTACAGAGATTCTAAATGTCAACAGGACAAGGTCCAGAGTTGATTGACTCCAGAGTCGAGTTGGAAAGTCAAAAAAAAAAAAAAGCATAAAAAGAAATCATATTCCTTATCTCAATATTTTCTAGTAAACTGAATAGATTTAAGAAAACGAGAACTATGAATTATTAAAAGTGTGGGTCCCAGCTAGGACTTTTTTTCTATGTACTAATTTTCAATATGCCATATTTGCTTTCTAAATTACTTGGAGGCTAGTGTTGATTTGGAATTGGCTTCTGTTTGAACACACAGGTGGTGAGAGGAAAAGGTAACAAAATATTCTGCTTGGTCTTTAATAGTCTGGCTCTGATACCTGAGATCTTAGCTGTTAAGCTGTTCTACCTTCACCAAAGTAATAAAATAATGAAAACAGCACTGTCCATTTAGGTGGTACGTCAGGTTTATATTAAGCACATTTGCATCCAGTGTTTGATTTATTTTTTACCATGGCCCTATGGAAGGAGAGCAGATGTAATGCCCTCTTTCCATAGAAGATAAAGTGGATGCCTTGGGAAGCTGATTTTGCTACATGGGAATAATGATTATTTCCAAAGGTAAATTCCTGTATTGTTTAAATGTGATACGTTGTACAGAATTCAAGATAATGAAAAGTTGCATGATGGAAAGTAAATCTCTGTTCCTTGAACTTCACAGATCCAATTTATTTTCCCCAGAGACAGCAGTTGCTGCTGGGTCTTGTGTAGCCTTCCAGAGCTGTGGAGGATGCCTTCCAGCCTGCCTTTCCCCGAGGTTGGAAAGCTACCGCCCTTAGGCCTGGCCTGCTGCCTATTTTTGTAATAAAGCGTCACTGGAACACAACCATTCCCATCCACGTATGCACTGTCTACGGCTGCTCTTGTGCCACAACAGAGCTGAGCAGTTACAGTAGAAACCATCTGTCCCACAAAGCCCCAAATATTTATCTATCGCTTTACTAAAAAAAGCTTGCCGATTTCAACTTTCAAGTAGTAAGTGTAAGGGAGTTTCAACCCCCATGCCTTTCTTACTCCAAGGCCTGCCTCCTGGTAGTGGGTAGTTTGTATACTATTTGTTGAACGTTGACTGAATCAGAGAATAATGCTCATTTTGATTTACGTACCTCTGTCCACGTAGAGGTGAATGTGTCTTGTAAGCAGGTTATTAACTTGTTTTGCTAAGAAGGTGCCTGGGTCTCGAGCACTGTGGCTTTTTAACATGCTGGGTCAGTTGATTTTGACCTTGTCGGTATTAATCTCTAGCTTATTGTTCTCATGGTGTTGGTCATTATCCTCTGGAAAAACCCTCAGAAGGTCTGAAGGGTGTCTACAAATACTTTTGCCCCCCAGGAGGGATTAATGATGTGGCTATGGATCTGATTACGATAATTACATGCTCTTTTAAAACTTCTCAGATGCTCCAAATCTTAAATTAGATGGTAAAGCGAAAAGTACGCATTGCTAAAATTACCTTTGAAAATCCACTCGATTTCCCATAAAGGATAGTGTCCAGGCATATCATTTCTCAGTAAGTCCAACACGGTAATTTCTTCCTTCAGTGCTGTTTTGTTGGTTAAGGAATAGATGAAGATGTTGATTGGTGCTTAGGAGAAGCGTTGTGTGCACCTACTCACCCTTCTTCACTAGAATCATTGTTAAGTTGGAAGATGCTCACATTCTCAGAAGTCATTGAAAGCTAAGACCAAGGAACAAGCATCTTCATTTCTTCAATCCTATGACCATTTCAGCACATGATTTACTGAGCGGGAAGAGTGAGAATGACTGCCGACCCTAACTAAAATTTTTTTCTCTTTTGCTTTTTCATGCTTTTAATTCTTCATTTTGTCTAAGTAAACTGGGTGTATGATTCAACTTTACCAACAACTTTCTTTTATAATTTTTCATATTTGAAAAACTTGTCATTATACCGTTTTACAACCAATAAATGCTAAAAGTTCACCTACTAATATTTAGGACTTCAAAGAAGGGAGGGTTCCCCATGCTGAATGCTGCTTGCCATGGACTGTTTCAAATGGCCTTTTTTTTTTTTTTTTTTTTTTTTTTTAGTGGAAATTCTGCTCATTTCCTAGCTTGCTCAAACCAGACAGAAACCCCTTTTAGGCATAAATAAAACACAAGACATCAAAGTTCCTGAAACCTCTTCTTAGAGTCTAGGGCATACAGACTTCAAATAGTATACAAATGGAATTATTTTTGAGGTCATTCTGTGACTCTTAATAACATTATCTGGTATTTCAAAGTCAGGAAAACCAAGCATTAGTTAAGGCACAGTGTAATATCATTCTAATGAAATTACTGATTAAACTTCTTTACAATAAGGAATGCCTGCAATAGTCTGTTGTAGGTGAATGATTACAATATTTTCTCCAGAGCTCGTGACTGAGGGCTAGGTTAAAATAACCTCTGTTGTCCACTAGTCCATATGAATAATAAGCTGTGTTTCATCATAATGAAAAGGAGTTAACATACAAGAACACTTGGAAGTTTCAAAACTCCCTTCGGCACATCTTTACTAATCAGTATGAGCAGAGTTGGAGGAAATCTGTTTGCTTTGCTAAAATAAGAATCCGCTTACAAAATACTTGAGATATCAATGATGAATAGTCAATTCAAATTATTGTGAAATACGGTGCCATCACATTTTCTTAGGAGCATGACTAGAGAATAGCATTCTAACTTGCATGGCATTAATTCTAAAACTTTTAAAGCTGTCAAAAATTCTTTTCCTTATTTTATTATAATGCTTTCCGTATCCATATTATCAAATATGGATAATATCCATATTATCAAAGAAAAGAAAAGAAAACTAACTGGCTGCGTTATTTTTATTCTGTGTTTTCAGTTAGTGTTTAAAGAATAAAAACAAACCCTGCAGTGCATACAGGCAGAAAGCTTTTGGTGCAAGCTACTTAGGTTTTGTTCAAGAGAAGCAGAATTCATATCCAATGAGAAAACAATATATCTTTCTTTATGAGAAAGACCCTATTAAATCGTACGTGCTCCTACTACTATGCATGCCTACTAAATTATCAAGTTTCAGGTAACCCGGTTTCAGCTGTCAATCATTTGAAGCTTGTAAAATAAATTTCCTAGGTCAACCTCAAGAAATTCAGATTCAGAGTCACAAGATTGAGAATGTTATGATAATGTCTGCCACCACAGCTCTATCAGGAATATAGTTTTATGTAAATGGTGGCTGTGATGAACACAGCTGAAAAAAGATCTCAATAAGTACAGTGTGCCAGGGTATTAAGATCCATAGGAAAATGTCTGGACTAGCTCTCGGGACAGTTGGGTGCTTGTTTTTGCTGGGAATGTAGCAGACACGGTGCTCATCATATAGTCCCCTGTCCCCCTGTATTCCCCAGTCTTCCTTGTAATTAGGTTGTGGTCACATGGCTAGTTCTGGCCAATGGACTATGGTCAGAAGACACATGTGTCAATTAGGGGCCAAGACAGTTAAGAGGACATGCCTCCGGTTTCTCTCTCTTCTTGCCTGTCTCTGCAGCCTTAGAAGCCACAGACAGCATAGCTATAAGATCGAAGGCCACCCAACCCTCATTAGGCTTTATGTCAGAGACAAAGGGGTCTAGAAGCCACTATGGTTCTGTAAGTTTGCCTGATGTCGTAGCTAATGTTAATTATCCACTGGAACAGGGAACATAAATCATGGATTCTATTTTTATTCAGTTTTTATATGAAGGTAAACTACTTGTTTATTTCAAAAATAAATAAATAAATAAATAAATAAAAATAAATAAATAAAATCATTCCAGTAAAAATATTTGGTAAAACTGCATGCTAGTAAATCACTAGCCCCAAAATTTTGGAACAAGTTAAACTGTCACAGGTAAAGGAATATATCTGCTCAAATGTGATCTCACAAAGAATTTAATATTGCACTTTCACCATTTTGTTGTCCTCTCTGGATTTCTCCAGTCACAATTGAAGGCCTTCATAATTTATCCTGTTTTTGCTGAAAGGTGGGAAAATCCATTCACTCACCTCAACATAAAAAAAGCTTTAGATGCTTGAAATAAATACTTCTAATTCAATAAAAACAACAATTTAACACCACTTTTATTTCTATCAAAATAATTATATAGGGGTATTATGTTTCTCAAACCTCTCACAGTTTGCTTTCCTCACTGCTAGAGCTCAGAATTAAGGACACAATTTATTGGTGATGGATTCTATCAGAACCTATGGTTTTGATGTTTAAGGTTTATCTTCAAATCATAATTAAGCCTGCTCTAAATTAATGGTTTATTTTCAGCCTGTAGCCCTGGAACATTTGGATCTGTTTCTTTTCAAAAAACAGAAGCGGAATCTTATCTGAATTTATATTTTCCATTTACTTTTTCAAACCTTAATTTGAAAGCAGTCCATAGAGCAGGAAAATGGGTGAGAATCTGATTTGGTTTAACAGTATTTACTTACTGGTTTATATATATATACATACATATATATATATCACACACATATATATATATGTATATATACTATACTTACTGTTTTATATACATATTCTATATATGTATATATACTATTTTATATAATATACACACTGTTACACATACCTCAGAGGTACGAAAATAGACTCAAGTTGCAACATGAAACAAATGATTCAGCTTTTTATTTTTCTGTCTCAATATAGATTGTTGTAAGATTAAATTTATGCAAGCTGTGAGAGCGGTAGGGGTACAGGGAAAAAAAATCATTAAAGGCTGAGATTATCTCCTCTAAGAACTTGCAATAACTAGCAAAGAGATGTCTATACATGGAAAATGTTACATTACAAATCAGCATGTGATTGAGCTAAAACTGTGAAGGATTCATTAAATGCCTTTGAAAGTTTCAGTTGTGGAGTCAGACTTAAGCTTGAACTCTGATTTTAACACCTAGCAAAACAGGGATATTGGTATATTTATTTCAAAGAGTGAGTTAATGAGCTTAGCCACTGGCCTGCAGCAATTACCCAATGAAAGCCAGTGAAGGCACTAATAATAGCTGTATTAACATTACAGGACAAAGATGGGTACATGAGTCCAGATAATTCATTAGTTCAATTATCCTACCAGTATGTATGGAACATTTGCTACACTGAAGACTTGTGCAGGTGTCCTTGGGCAAAGCACAGTTGTGTCAGCGTGGCAGGGATGGCTACTTATCCACTTAAAAATTCGTGCTCCCTCTTCCATTGTGTAACGTTTTTGCTAGGCTGCCGTACAGCCTGGAACTGCACGCCCTCTCCTGCTTTTCACCTCTGTGTGTCCATGTGTCTAGTCTTTGCCAGTGGAAAATAAGAGAGACAGTATGACTTCTGGGCCTTTAAAGAAGCAAGTATGTTTTCTTCTTTGTTTATTTCCTGTACGGTGGCTGGTGCAGAGGACTCCCAGGCCCTGAAAGGGTGGAACGAAAACATGGACAAAGCTTGGGTCCTTGAAGATTGACAAGGACAAAACCTTCCCACATTGGGCTATTAGATAAACAATAAATCAACATTAGCTGTTTTAAGCCATTGACATTTGGGGATTAATTTCTTATAGTAGAGAGTACTAATCCTAACTAATATAATAAGATAGGACTTGGCTCTAACTGAATTTAGGGTCTAAAAGAAAATACCTGTTGCGGCAGGTTGCCTTATTCTTGTGAGCTGGTGGGTGGGGCTGAGCCAGTCAAGCCCTTTGGAAATTCGAGATTTCATGGCCATGACAGGACAGCTCTTACTTCCTTTTCCCCATGTCTCGCCTTTATTTCCCCCTTGATTAGAGAGACGTGAGATGAGAGGAAGGTATGGATTCTTGTGTTTCTTTTCCTACTCTCCACCCTTCCACTGGTGAGACTCGAGGCCAGTTTGAGAATAGTTTGAATACTGTTTACCACTCTTGCTGTTTCCGGTCACTCTGCCCTACGATTTTGCTGTACACTGAAACTGGTTCTAGGTTTAAGTAAAAATTTAATTAAAGAATAAAGTATAACCAGGGAGTCAAGATTTCTGTAGACTATAAATATAAAATGACATCAAATTAACTTTTTATGCTTGACTTAGAATGACTCAAGCTCTTATCTTAAAATGGCCCTTGCAAAATAGGTCTTATGTTTTGGTTTTAACTGATCCAAAAAAATCCTTTGAGACTGTAAATGCCATTTCCAGGAAATGCGTGGCACGTCCCTCCAGACAGCTGTAAGTGCTTTGTATTGTTACAAACTCTCCTTACAGTGACTTGGCAAAATGTGTCCTATAATTTGCTTCTGTGACTTTTTACATGACTTTTATTAACAGTCAGGTGGCATACAAAAGTAGACATTGATTTCTCATGTGTCAGTGCTGATTTTGGCTTGGTTCACTCAGACGTGTGGGAGTTAGCAGGAGGTCAGCTGCTCCAGACGGGGCTTGGATGGGGCACTCATCTCTGCTCCACGTCTCCCATCCTTCCCTTGGGAGTAGTGGGCCAGCCCAGGCACATCCTTCTCTTGGCCATGATAGGAGCACAAGAACACAAGCCCAGTCTCACAGATAATTTTCAGGCTTCTGCTTACATCACGACATCATGACAAACTGTTCATCGAAGCCAGTCATGTGATCAAATCCAGATTCAAGGGGTTGAACAATGTACGCGTCGTCTTGTTGGGAAGACCTGCACAGTTACATGGTGGAGGCGTGTCCTTGCAAAATGAATTACTGGTGTCATTAAGGCAGTTTACCATAATCATCCTATATTCCCATCGGAAGACAGTAACTTCCCAGCTCACGCTCCCGTCTTAAACACAGGCATTTCCATTTGAAGCTAAGACTTATTTTTTATTAATTCATTAAGGAAAAAACCTACGTCCTTAACAAGAACAAATTACCTAGGAGGCAGCACAGCAATATTTTTAAAGGAATTTTGAGTATTAAAATTTCAGCCAATAGCAAAATTTATCTTTCAAAGAACATATGTAAATATGTGTTCATAAATTTATTCATTCATTCAACAAATATTTGTGGTGCTGATAATTTACAGAAAGCCTAAGTGCTTCAAGGAGCAAAATACTAATAAGGTTACGTCTCTGCCTTTTAAAATGAGTCACGGTTGGAAAAATGACCCTTCCCTGGACCCATCAAAATAACTCAGTACAGAAGTCCAATTAGGCAGTTGACGTTTTATATTTGTTTTGTACTATCTAGTAAGGTTCTCATCACAACTTCCACTAAAAAAGGTGCATATTATTACTTACATTACTTAGTGTTAAAATACGTTTGCTAACAATCAGTGATACCGGATAAATAAGATTGCCCACAGGGCTCTGTTAAAATGGAAAAAGAGAATAAAATAGAAAAGTTGAGCAGCGCTATATTTGCATGATGTGTTGAAATGAGCCCTGCGTGCGTAGAAAACAGTAACATAGCAGTCCTGAGACCACTCTCCATCAAAAGGGCTGCTTGTAATGTTAACCCTTGGCTGGCATCTGGGAAACCGGGATTCTGAAAGGGTTCCCACCATGCCCAGAGATAACAATGTCTCACTCTGTCTAAACTGCTTATGCAAACAATATGATTTATGCTGAACATCTACTTTCCTTCAAGGAGTCTGGAATTTTGGTATGTGGTAGGCACTGGGTGTGTATGTGACAAACCCTTAGTAAAACTCTAGGCTGTGAGTCTGATGAGCTTCCTTGGGAGACAACATTTCACATATGTTGTCCTAACTGCTGGGGAATTAAGCAGGTTTGCGTGACTCCATTTGGAGAGGGCTCTTGGAAGCTTCTGCCCGTTTCCCTAAGTACCTCACCCCATGAGTGGCTGTGCTCTGAATCCTTTTGCTGTAATAAATCATAGCTGTGAGTACGATTGTTTGCTGAGCCCTGGGAGTTCTCCTGGAAAATCATCGAACCTCTTTGGGGTCTTGGGGTCCCTTGATCAAAGTACAGTCTTTTGTTTCTTTGTTCCTAGATCTCAAAGGTGACCTTGTATGGCAAACTCACTCATCCTTTCCATGGAAATTTACTGAGCACTTACTATGCGATAGGTACTGTGCCAAATAGAATCTGGGATTAAATTTGTGAATAAGACCTACATGGCACCTGCTTTCGTGGAGCTTGCATTCAACAGGGATTGAAATGATAGACTAAGACAAAGACAAAATTATTTTCAGCATGTCCTTTCTTTTTTATGTTTTCTAAAATGGAAAACATGCCAACTGATTGTAAAATAGTAAATAAAGGACCCAACCCTTTAACAGAACACACTTCACTAAAATATAGTGCTTGGCTTTTCTGTTTTCCTTGGAAAAAAATTGATCATGTTGTTAAGAGTAGCGTATGATTTTAAAACTCAATAAAGATGTAAAGGCAATCGTTAGATAAGCACTTTCCAGTTATGTAGGATGATGCTAAAATGGTTACTGTATATTTTCTTAACAAAGTTTACCAGAGTACTTCAAGGACTTCACTTGCAAGAGAAAATAACAGGTGTCATACATGTATTATAACTGGAAACTCTATTGCTCTGAATTCTGACAGCAAGTTCAAATAATGAATTTGTAAGTGGAAACAAAACATAATGGGTATTGTAAATGATTTTTTAAAACAACTTGAACATCCTTGAAATAATTAGGTCAGACGTAACATTTGAAATGTAAGAGTGGGTTTCAAAAAGAATCAGATGATGAAGTGAAAATGGTAGCTTTATTACCCCTTTGAAAATTGAAAAAAAAAATTGCAATGACATATTGGAAATTTAAATTGCTTGCCTACTTCTGCAGCTTTATGCACAGTTTTTCTTGGTGCAAATCAGCCTCCAGTTTTTATTTTAAGATGTGCTTAGAACATATGAACCAGATTAAGCTAGCTTCCATCTGCACAAAAGTGGGAAGGTTTCACTGCCTTGTGTATCGACGAGCAAATATTTTTCTCTTCTTGTATCAACCTCTGCTGGGAGATTGAAAAGAAGTAGATGGAATAGAAAGAAGTACCATCATGATCTAATTTCTTTCAATTACTTTGGGTCTTACTGGAGAATATGTCATATTTTATGGGCGCTCATTTATCTCCTGTGCTTTGCTGCTTTTGTAATCTCATCATTAACAATATATGAGAAGAGTTCTTCAGACTTAGGTGTAACCGTGATTCGTTCATGGCTGCCAGCACATGGCAGGTGGATTGGCTTTTGTTATGAATCATTTGTGCACATGATTTAATATATGCTTGGACCGTAAGTCTGACTTTGATTTTTAAACATTTGGCAGGTTGAGTCAATCTTGCGTGAATGTAGGTAAAATGCAGTATGCCCTCAACATGATCTCCCTAAGCACTGGTTTTTCGGGCATGTAATCAATTGAGGTCATGGCTGTTGTGAATTCACAATCATTTAAAATTATAGTTTAACCTGTGTTGGTTGCCCAAAATCTTGAACAGAACTGTTGAGAGAGTTTGAAAAAAATAACACAAAACAAAGCAAAAAACATTGAACTAAGAAGCAATGAGAACATTACACTTAGTGATAAGAGAAATGCATTTGTCAACAGAAAGATCTGGGTTGAAATTTCTGGACTCTTTGTATTGTATGTACTTGGGTTGCTTCATCAACCGTCAAGAACTTATTTCTTTATTTGTAAAATGAAGTTAAAAATAGGATCTGCTTTCTGAAATTGTTTTGAATATTAAATGGCATAATGCTTGAAATGTGATTATCTTAGGGCCTCAATAAATATTACCTATGATATATAATGTAAATTTTTGGTAGTTTAACATACATAAAGAAAAATGCGTAAAAACCTAACTGTATATCTCAATAAAATTTCAAAAAGGGAACACATCAGTCTCCATAGCCCTAAGATCCAGAAATGGGATATTATTACATGTTCCTTGCAGAAACTACTTTTCACCATTACCCAGGAGTTATTGTTAACCTAACTTTTTTCATCAATGATGAGTTTTGCTTAGTTTTAAACTTCACCTATTGATTCTTTCAGATTTTCTCCAGGTGCTCTCATGCTGTCTGTGAATAAAGATGTATTTTTCTTGGCTAACTTTTCTGCTCCCCTCCCTCATTGCACTGGTTAGGAGTTCCAATACAGTTTGGACCAGAAATGGTTATAACAGTCATCTTTCTCTTATTCTCGGTCTCAAGCAGAAAGCATTTAGTAATTCATCACTGTATATAACTTCTGCTGCATTTAAAAAATGATCTTATCATATTCAGAAAATTCTTGTCTATCCCGCTTTGGCTAAGAGTATTTGTATTTTTGTTTTGTTTTTAGTAAAGAGTGTGGAATTTTATCACAAACTTTATTTGCACTCATAGGATTTGCCTCTCTTTTTGTGGTTAATGTGTCAAATTACATTTTTCCCCAAATGTTAACCAACTTTGCATTCACAGAATAAACCTCACTTAATTGTGGTGTATTATCCTTTCTGTATATAAGTGAGTTTGATATGATACTTTATGAGGATTTCACATCTGTTTGATGAAAAAGATTTGCCCACAATTTTTCTTTCTTGTAGTGCCCTTATCAGGTTGTGTACCAAAGACATGCTGGTCTCATTAAACAAGGGAGAAGCAAGCATCCCTTCTTTTTGAAATCCACATTTTCTTCCTTAAATGTTTGGAAATGCTCACTGCTGGAATCATCTGCACTTAGGATTTCTCGTGTTGGGTTTCATAATCAGTAGTTTTCAAGAAATATGAACTTTTCACTAAATTGCCAAATTTATCCTTTGTTCTTTATTATTTCCTTCCTTTACTTTCTTAGGATTAATTTGCACTAGAATTTTCTAGTTTCTTTAGATGGATACTTAGTTTATTCTCAATCTTTGTTATTTTCTGATATATGCGTTTTTTTTTTAGACTGTGCCTCTAAGTACTGTGTCAGATGTGTATCTCCGAAGATTTAATATATTATACCTTCATTACCATTTAGTTCCAAAGAGTTACTGATTTTCTTTGTGATTTATTTCTTGACCTACATTTTATTTTTAAATGTATGGCTTAATTTCTAAGAATCTGGGGGATATTCTAGTTATTTTTTTATTGGACTAATTAGTTAATTAATTGCCATATGTTCCAAAAACATGATTTGAATGAATTAAATTCTGTGCAGTTTGCTGAGGTTTATTTGATGACTTGTCACCTGCTTTATTTTGGCAAATGTTCCCTGTGGACTCAAAGAGTGTCTATTCTTTTATTGTTGGGCACAGTTTTCTGTAAATGTCAAATTAGGTTAAAACTGTTGTTCAGATCATCTACGTTACTGATTCTAGTGGTCTGGGGTGGGAGCTCTGGTATCCTGACAACGATTCCATCCTACTTTTGAGTGGATGTCACTAATCTGTAGTTTATCTTAATTGTGCTACTTAATATTGATGAAAAATAAGTCTCAGTTCTCACAAAAATCGTCTTCCTACGCAAATTGATGCTTGAATATTGAATCTTAATATCAATGAATGTGACTTAGAATTCACATTCAGAGCGTTGCTCTACTTAGTTGAAAAGCCACCTGAATCCTTATTTTTTATTGACTCATTAATTTTTCTTGAAGGCATTGTTGTCATAAGTCGTAACATTTTCTTCTTGGATGCTTAAAGGTTGTTGGGAATAAAATGCTAAATCTTATTTTATAGTTCAGTGAGTCAGTGGGTAATACTAATGATGCCTAATTGTCCTAAAGTTGGCAAAGTTAAGCAGACCAGCTTATGCCATAACAATTAGGGCTTCATTGACTCTAGGTGATTTGGCAGCTAGCTTTCTCAAGTGGAACCTTAAGAGGACTTTGAAATAGTAAATGAGTGAACTATCAGCCTAGGATTTCTAATTGGTAATGATTTTTCATATAAATAAGCTAAATATTTGAGGCCAAAATATTGAAACATTTGTTGTCAATCAACAAGTTAAGTTGTATCTAATATGCTAATGCTCTAAGCATGAGGCTATGGTTCAACTTTAAACAAGTGGGGGGATTCTGAGGGTACCATTTACGGATGAGCTGGTAGGACAAGTTTTCAGTTTCAGACCGTTAGTTGTCATCCAAGAAATTGCTTTGTTGGTAAATTTGGTCTGAACTATCATATCTGTGAGCAAATATATGGGACTAATGCAGTTGCCTTAGTGCTGGGGATTATTTTGTAACTTTTTACCACATCTACTTGGTACAATCGTAGTTTGGGAGTTTAAAATTTGTTATTATGTACTCTAAAACTACCCATTCATTGAAAGAATATAAGCCATGCTGAAATGTTCTAATATTTATTTGCCAATCTTTCTTTTTTGTAGTTGCCTTGTCTTTGCAAGTCAAGAGCTAGAATGAATGAAATGTGTTTTTATTAGAACATTCTAAACAATTCCTGATACAGATTGACCGTACCCAAAGCCAGTGGTCTAACAATTTTCAAAAAGTAGATGATTCCTATTTTTCCCTAATCCCAAAATCGGACATGTTTTATTGTTCACAAAATGTTAAAAAAAATTTCGCTTTCAATTTTAACTTGTCTTCTAAGAGCTGAAAGTGTAGCTGCTTAAGAACAGTTGGCTGAATCACTGATTGAATCACTGTGCTGTACACCTGAAACTAACACAGCATTGTAAATCAACTATCCTTCAATTACAGAAAAAAAAGAAAAAGGAAAAAGAACAGTTGGCTCTTGAGTACTGCCGTTCTCATGAGGCAGTGTGGGAAATGAGCGTTGTATACATCTTCTAGGAATTGCTTTTAACATTTGAAAACTTTGTGTTCAGATTGGCAGAACTGATGTTGATTATGAAGAGGAGTTAGAGTACTGGAGAAGTAATATTTTGAGGATATCCATTTCCTTCCTGAATTTGGTGATTGAACATCTTTGTTTTACTTTCTGGCTCGTCCTAACCGTGAAAAAACATTTTGCGTCCATTTTCTCCCAAAGCAGGGTGTGCTTTAATATTCAGAGATAAACTGCATGATTTCCATCGAAGAAAAGAAGCTTAACGTTCAAAGGCGCTAGAACACAGTGATTGTATTCCTGATCTTTAAAGAATGATTTTGAAAGCACATCATAGAATTGGCCACACTCTGCATTCTTAGTTCCTTTCCTCTGCAAATGCTGTGACTGATATTTCGCCTATGCATATTAGAAAAAGTAAATTAAGTAGAATGCTCGTTAGAGTTCTTTATAATATGGCTAAAGCCTGAGTGTTAAGCATTAAGCTGCTGTGCTTTTTCTCTCAACTAAGGTAAAACACATAAAGCAAAAACAGGAAAATCTTATAAAATTAGGGGGAAAATTCAATATGGGTTATTTTAGTTTATTTTCAAAATAACTTCTATGTTAGCTCACAATTCCAAGGCTAGACATCATAATTGGTGAGTGGATTCTTACCTAAGATTTCATCTTGTCCCTGTATACTCAAGGGTTGTTGGAGAAACTGATTTGTTTTCGATTGAAATCCCTGCTCTGCTAGTGTTAGATTTGCGTAAGTTAGTTTTAACTGTATAATCTCTATGGCTTTTGGATTCTTTTTTTTGTTGTTGTTTTTTTTTTTGCGGTACGTGGGCCTCTCACTGTTGTGGCCTCTCCCATTGCGGATCACAGGTTCCGGACGCGCAGGCTCGGCGGCCATGGCTCACGGGCCCAGCCGCTCCGCGGCATGTGGGATCCTCCCGGACCGGGGCACGAACACGTGTCCCCTGCGTCGGCAGGCGGACTCTCAACCACTGCGCCACCAGGGAAGCCCTGGATTCTTTAATATGAAAAATGCATAAGGATGGATGCCATGATAATAAGCTTAAATTGATATTTTTTTCATTGTAATCTTTTAAAAAATTCTAGGTAATAAATTACTATATTATTATTATAACGTTTGGATTGTTTCCCTAGATGAGTAAAATAAATATTATATATTTACATTTAAAATTATTTTAAACATTTTTTAATAATTATACAATGAAAAGTAATATCCTTGCAATACATTGTCAACAACTGTGGTAAAATATAAGTAATATAAACATTACTATTTTAAACACTTTAAGTGTATGATTTTCTGGCTTTAAGTATATTCACCATGTTGTACAATCATCACTACTATCCATTTTCAGAACTTTTCATCATACCACACAGAAACTTTATTTTTTAAACAACAATTTCCCCATTGTTTCTCTCCCCTCGGCCCTATTCCCCTTTCTGTCTCTGTTAATTTACCTATTCGAGATACCTCATATAATTGGAATCATACAGTATTTGTCCTTTTCTGACTTATTTCATGTAGCGTACGTTCAAGGTTGATCCACGTTTTAATACATGTAAGAATGTCTTTCCTATTTAAGGCTGAGTAATATTTCATTGTAATGATATATTGCATTTTGTTTATCCACTCATCTGTTGATAGACATTTGGGTTACTTCCATCTTTTGGCTATTTGAACAATACTGCAATGGCCATTGGTATACAAGCATCTCGCTGAATCCTTGCTTTCAGTTTTTGGGGGGTATATACATAGAAGTAGAATTGCTGGACCATATGATAATTCTGTTTGATTGTTCGAAGAACTGCCAAACTGTTTTCCATAGTGGCTGCACCATTTTATATTCCCACCAGCGACTTACAAGGATTACAGTTTTTCCACATCCTCACAACATTTGTTATTTTCTGGCCTTTTTTGGTACTAGCTATCCTAATTGATGTGAAGTGGTATATCTTTGTAGCGTTGATTTGCACGTCTTTAGTGACTAGCAACATTAAGCATTGTTTCATGTGCTTGTCTGTCATTGTGTATCTTGTTTGGATAAATGTCTGTTCAAGTCCTTTGCTCATTTTTTAATTAGGTACGTTGGTTTATTTTGTTATGGATGAGTTGTAGGAATTCTTCATATATTTTGGATGTTAATCTCTTATCAGGTATATTATTTGCAAATATTTCTCCCATTTGGTAGATGGGTTGCCTTTCATTCTCTTGATAGTTTTTTTTTTTTTTAATGCACGAAAGTTTTTAAAATTTTGATGAAATCCAGTTTATCAGTTTTTCTGTTGTTCCCTTGTGTGTCTAGTGTTATAATAAAGCAACTATTGCCCAGTTCAGTCTTACGAAGGTTTTTCCTATGTGTTCTGCTACAGGTCCTTTAGTTTTAGCGCTTAAGTTTAGGTCTTTGATCCATTTTGAATTAATTTTTGTATATGGTGTTAGGTAAGGGTCTGACTACTTTTTCTTTCTCTTTTTTTTTTTTTTGCATGTGGATATCCAGTTTTTCCAGAACTACTAAAAGAGTACACTTTCCCACTTATTGTTCTTGACACTGTTTTTGTACATCAATTGACAGTATATGTGAAAGTTTATTTCTGGGATCTTTTCTATTCCCTTGGTCTTTGTGTCTGTCCTTATGCCAGAACCACACTGTTTTGATTACTGTCACTTTGTGGTAAGTTTTGAAATTAGGAATCATGAGTCCTCTAACTTTGTTATTCCTTTTCATAATTGTTTGGCTATTTGAAGTCCCTTGAGATTCCATATGAATTTTCAGGTGGTTTTCTGTTTTTGCAAAAAACATCACTGCAATTTTGATAGAGGTTGCGTTGAGTCTATACATTGTTTTTGGTTGTATTGCCATCTTAGCAATATTAAGTCTTCCAATCCATTAATAGTAGATGTCTTTTCATGTATTTAGATCTTTAATTTCTTTCAGCAGTGCTTTGTAGTTTTCACTGTACAAATCTTTTGCCTCTGTAGTTAAATTTGTTCCTAATTATTTTCTTCTTTTGATGCTACTGTAAATGGAATTTTCTTGGTTTCCTTTTTGCATTGGTTATTGTTAATGCATAAAAATGCAACTGATTTTTGTGTGTCCAGTTTTTATCTTGCTACTTTGCTGAATTTGTCTGTGAGCTCTAACAGTCTGTGCCTGTGTGTAAGTGCCCAGACATGTGTAAACTTTAAGCCTTCTACATACAAGATAATGTCATCTGTGAACAGAGAAAATTTTGCTTTTGGCTTTTAGTTACTTTCTCTTGCCTAAATGCTCTGACTAAAACTCCCAGTATTATGTTGATAGAAGTGGTGAAAGTGAGCATCCTTGTCTTGTTCCTAATCTTAAGGGAAACGTTTTTCATGTTTAACCATTCACTGCAATGTTGGCTGTAGGTTTTCTCATATATGCAGTATGTTCTTAATATCTTATACTCCATAATGAATTTATAAAACTTAAATAACTTATACAGTTCATTAACAAAATGAACTTGGGAATGTAGGTCCTCAAACATTATTTTTGGAATGGCTTTATATTCATAACAGAAAACCCAAGTAAGAATGGCTTAAAGAAGATTTGGGTTTATTTTTCTCTCATGGCGCAAGTCCAGAGGCTGAAGTCTCATTAAGTAGTTTCGCAAAACCTTTAGGAGACAAGGCTCCTGATTTTTGCTTCTCTGTATCTTTAAGATAGGGTTGTAATTATGGAATGTAGGTAGCAAGACTGTTTGGGCCAAGGGGTTAAGCCTCTTTCATAATAAATTCTTTCTTTTTTTAACAAAGAGCTTTGTTGGAAACTTCCTCCAATTACTTCTGCTTAGGCTAGACTCTATTGGCAGAGACACCTATATGGGCAGTGAATGTAAGGTAGTGCGGTTTTTAAGGTGGATAGTTGCTCAAATCAAGGAGGAAGGGTAAAATGGTTAGTGTGAAGATAACAATATGTTCTATGAAACATCATTTTGGTTCATCATTAAAAAAATAAGGGAAGAACTATTAGTATCTTAAATTGATGTGTGCATATGACTGATATACAATAAATATTTGAGCAAAAAAATGAATAACTGCATTTATCTGTATGAAATTCTTGAAGTGAAAATATCAGAAAGTTACTTTCAGACATACGTTCCATTTTGCTTTGAGAGTGATGGTAACAGTAACAGAATTCTTATATTCTTTACATTATTCAAATGTAAATGCCTGATTTGAGTGAGTGGAAAAATTTAATAAAATGCCCAGCTATGATCCCATTATTATTTCATTCAACATTAAACAAGTATACTTAATAGTAAAAGATAAATTGGGGGAGGTATATTTAAGAATACACAAATATGCAGATATTCATTGAAGGTGTATGTAGCTCAGAGTTCTTTGATTTACATCATCTATTGACAACTTACCCCAACTTCTCATTTCTCCTACAATTTCATTAATGTACTCTAAGCCGAGAAGATTCTTGGAAGGCAGTGTTTTCCAAGAGCCAATCATTTTTCACTTCAAAAATTAAAACGTTCTTTATTTACTCTTGCTTTCTACATGCATTGATTAAGGAATGCAAATTACACAATTAGATGCATTTTGTTGCTCAAATGAAAATTCTATATGCCAAAATCTCAGCTCCAGAGTGCCAGTTGGTAAAACCCAACCTCAGACCCTGCACTGCATGCTGATTTGTGTTTTTGCATAAATCTTTCCTACTGGAAGGCTTAAAGTATCACTCTTCATTGTAAGTATTGCTTTCTTAGAATGGTTTTGATTTCTAACTAAGAGCAGTGAGTGATGGATTGAGATTAGATAGACAGATTCAGTGAGTGTAGAAATGTTGTTTACCACTGTTTTCCTTTTATATCACAAGATACAAATCAATCAAAATGAGAGATACAGTAGAAAATGAGAAATAGTGCTACTTTAAATGAATGTCTCAGTACAAATCAGAAAATCTCTTTATAAATATATTGAAATTTTTTCTAATCCTATAGTATAATAGCATTGAAAATCTTTTCACTTTTTATTAAATTATTTCTAAAGTTCTGTTATAACAGGCTCAAATACTTTATATTACAATGGCTAATATTTATTGAACATGCACTAAGAGTAAGTCCTCTGTTAAAAGTTTGTCTTATCACATTTCATCTTTACAGAAACTCTATAAGATATGCAATTGTATCATCTCCATTTTATAAATGAATTTACTAAGCCACAGAACCACAAAGTTAATAGACGGTTTGGATCCAGGATTGGAATGCAGATTATCTTTATGTAAAACTCATGATCTTAACCATTAGGTTATATGTGTTCATTGGAATACATATTACGTTAGTTGAAATATACATATGTATATCTACACATGTAGGGGTTTGTACGTGTGTGTCTGTATACCAAACATAGGATGCTAACTCTTCTTATCATCTATTAAGAAGCAAAATTAATTAACAGAGAAAAGTTTAAAATAGTAATTTATTGCCATGTAGGTCACTTAAATCAGTGTATAAATTATGTCATTCAAGAGACAAGTTGATGCATTTATTAAAAGTTAGAGACCTAAAAGATATTGATTAGGATTGGTTTAACACAGATTGAATTTAAAGATGTTTGCCTTCATTCTTTAGTAGTATGGAAAGTGTTGTCCCAAGTAAAAGCAAGATTAAGATTTAGTAGAGAAAGATTCTATCTATAATATTCTAGGTTCATATATACTGGGCAAAAAAAGCATGGTTTAGAATATAAAAGTTGTTCCAAAGTACTGTATTAAAAATTGTGTACTACCATAATATTCTTTACTAAAAAGTTAAATCTTCCTCAAGTAGTTCTGTTTAACAAGACCCATCTGGTGTAATTACTGAACTACCAACAGACATTTTTCTCTCTAAATTGGTGCCATTATTTTGGGTAAGATATGATATCATTTTACAAGAATCCTTAATGCTTTCCAACGTTAGAAATTCACTAACAGAGTTTAAAAAAAAACAACCCCAAACAATGGGATTATTCATGGTCTCAAAGAATTAACATGATAGAGGTTATCTTTTCACATATAAACTGTACTTAACTATGTGTCTTATTGTATTTAAAATCTATAATATTGTTTCTTACTATTGATAAGATCATATTTTAACTATAGTAAAGGAAACATTACTTCAGGCAGCAAAAATCTAAAATTTCGAAGAAACCGCTGTCAACTTAATATATTTCCTTAAAGGACAAACTAAGAAAGAGGCATTATGACCAAGAGCTACCCTCTGTGGTTTCCAGGCCTTGCTGTCCTAACAGCTGGGCAATCTAGAGGAAATCACGTCATAGCTCTGTGCCTCACTTTCCCTGTTACCAAACGGGGATGGTAATAGTGGCCATTGTATGGAGCATAAGTTAGGTAATGCATGATTTGTTTAGAGAGCGCTTCAAGTATGTGCTTTGATTGCTATCTATAATTACCTTTTTATCAGCAGAGCAATCTTCAAAATCCATATTTTCACTTACCTGTCTGAATTTTTATTTACTTTTCTCCTTAGAAACCCTGAAACAGAAACGTAGTTGTTTCAGTGTGTCTTGGTACATTGTAAAGACACAACGTCAGGAGGATTTTAAAATCATGTTAGGTTGCATCTTTGGTGAAAGTCCTTAAGTATTTGCTCGTTCATGCATGCATTAATTCATTTACTTAGTGAAGACCTTTTGAGTGGCATTCATCAAGGACAAGGTATTTAATAAGATCAGCATGGTTTCTCCCCTCATGGAGTTTAATAGCCATCATGGAGACAAATATTAGACAGTTATCACACATGTTGCAAATTGGGACACATCCTACAAAAGCATAAGAAACTAGTGAGAGATTTTAACAAAAAAAGACACAACTGAGATTGGAGGGGACATTTTTCTGAGGAAGTGACATCTAAGATGTCACCTAAAGGATGAGTGAGAATTTTCCCACTGAAATTGTTTCTAGAGGCGAGATCAGAATGCTCAGGAGTCGTAAGGCAGGAAATCAATGTGGAGCGCTGTGAAAGGAGCGTTATGAGCAGAGGTGAGCTTGGGATGCATTTGTTGGGAGTCTATAGAAGGCCAAGTCTTGAAGGCCTCAAAGGTTGAGTTAAGAACATAAGCTTTCCCCCCTATTCACATTAGGAAGCTGTTGCAAGGTTTTAAGCTGGAAAGAGATTGGACAGGGCTTGCCTTTTAAAAAGAAGTCTGGCTGTCATGTGGAGAATGAATTGCAGGGATCACAGTGGAATCCCGCAGGAGGCCACGACAGTTGCTGGATAGAAGATGGCAGAGTCTTGGATGCTTAGCTTGAGGTGCTGGCACTGGAGATGCAGAATAGAGACCCGGTTGGAAGCATGTTATTGTTGGTGGAATAAACGTATGACAGACCATTGCACAGAATGTAACGAGTGTGTCTGTTTCTCACATACTCTCTGTATTCCCTTCCCTTCTTTCTTTGAAACATAGAGTTGCCATCACGTGCTCTTGCCTTTCTGTTCCACCGATAGTGATTCTTAAATCTTTGCTTCCTTGAAGAGATTTTTTAAACTGCTACGTTTCCCATGAAATCTCTCAGTTAGAAGGATCTCAGTCCAGTGGGCTCTGCTTCTTGCTGCAGATCAGGGTTAGCATCGAGTTACAGTGTGGCATTGCCACCTGTGTAGGAGCCGACCTCCTCCTTCTGCCCTATTTCCTAAGCATCTGAGGTGCCACAGCTATATATTGGTCATACTACACAGCAGATCGTATTACTTGGTATTCATCAAATGTTTCATCATTTGATTTTTGTTGAAAGGTTAGAATAAGAATTTTTGTGGCAGAAATCCAGACTCTATATTTTGGAGGAAGAATTTTGAAAATAGCAGCATTAGAACTATTTACAATAGCCAGGACATGGAAGCAACCTAAGTGTCCATCGACAGATGAATGGATAAAGAAGATGTGGCACAGATATACAGTGGAATATTACTCAGCTGTAAAAAGAAACGAAAATGAGTTATTTGTAGTGAGGTAGATGGACCTAGAGTCTGTCCTACAGAGTGAAGTAAGTCAGAAAGAGAAAAACAAATACTGTATGCTAACATATATATGGAATCTAAAAAAAAAAAAAAAAGGTTCTGAAGACTTAGGGTCAGGACAGGGATAAGGACGCAGAGGTAGAGAATGGACTTGAGGACATGCGGAGGGGGAAGGGTAAGCTGGGACGACGTGAGAGAGTGGCATGGCCATATATACACTACCAAATGTAAAATAGCTAGTGGAAAGCAGCCGCATAGCACAGGGAGATCAGCTGGGTGCTTTGTGACCACCTAGAGGGGTGGGATAGGGAGGGAGATGCGAGAGGGAGGAGATATGGGGACATATGTATATGTGTAGCTGATTCACTTTGTTATTCAGCAGCAACTAACACACCATTGTAAAGCAATTATACTCTAATAAAGATGTTAAAAAAATAAATAAAATGATACAGTGATGCTGGAAAAAATAAAAAGTAAAAATAGCAGCATTAAAACCAGTGCATAGTGCAAGGATCAGTATATCTTTGATCGGTGTTCTCTCTGGCTCACTCTTTACAAATCAATCAGCCAGAGATACTCTTTAAAAATATCTAATATTTTAAGTTCTGCTGATTTTAGTGCTTAATCATGCCCCCCAAACATTGTTGTTTAATTCTTTCACCTGTTGTTAATCCTGTGAATGACAGTGAGTCTGTATTATTTTTGAAGAAGAGAAAACTTATTGTCCTTTGCGTCTTCCAGGATGTCTTTCCAAATCCCTAGTAGTATTTTCTGTTTTCCTGGGTCACACTGTGTTCCCACAGCTCAAGGCCTCCTTCTTGGGCCCTCCCCTGCCCCCATCCCCTGTTTCTTCTTGGAGCCTCACACGCTGGCCTGACTGTAAAAGTGTACATTCTCTATCCTTATCCTCATGCCCGGTTTCTTTCACTCTACCCATACTCCTTGAATCAACAGTTGTCTGCTTAGTTGTTTCATATTCACCAATTTCTGTTGGAGCCATGAAGTGGTTAATTTTTATATTGCAACCTTGCCGTGTACCCTGAAAGGTGAATACATCTGCCTTTGGCTGTCCTCATGGGGATTTTACATCTTAACTATCTCAAGTGTGACACAGTTCTCAGCATATGCATGTAATTTTATGGCTCAGTGATCTAGAAAGAAAGATAATGGAAAAATATCAAACAGTCAATTGACACAAAATTCTCATTTCCACCTATGTTAATGTTTGTGGCAGAAACTGCTAGTTTCCTCACAGATCCGTTCTATCCGTCTTTAGTAATAGGGCTCCCAAATTGTTATTAGGCACATGGCCACCCAGCTAAAAATTATATTTACTAGCTGTGCTCTTTCAAACAGAGACATGGTCGTACAAAGAAATGCTTGCTCTGGCCTGCAAAGGAAAGTGGTCTCTATGTTTGTGTCCTCCTAAAACATATATGTTGAAATCCTAACACCCGAATATGATGGTATTATAGGAGGTGGGGCCTTTGGGAGGTGCTTAGATCATGAGGGTGGAGACTTCATGAGTGGGATTAGTATTTTATAAAAGAGACCCCACAGAAGTGGGGTCTGTGTATTAGTCTGTGTATTAGTATTTTATAAAAGAGACCCCACGGAAGGCCCCTTCCGTGATGTGAGGACACAGCGAGGAGATGCCACCCGTGAACCAGGAAGAAGACCCTCACCAGAACTTTACCTCACCAGGACTTGATCGCTTTGATCTTACACTTCCCAGCCTCCAGAACTGTGAGAAATAAATTTTTGTGGTTGATAAGCTCCCAGTCTGTGGTATGTTGTTATAGCAGCCCAAATGGGCTAAGAAAGAAAGTCACGTGTGCAACTTCTGAGTCATGGCCTTCAGAGCACAGGAACGTGGCCACTTCTTTACTTACTGGAAAAGTGAACATGGAAGTAGGATCCAGGCAGCCATTTCAGACCACAAAACAGAAGCCATCCATTGAAGCTGACAGCACACAAAGAAGCCAATTGGACCCTCAATATGGGAGTGCCACCCCTGCAGCCCCAGAATACTTCTGGTTTGATATTTGATTAATCAGCTGAACTTGAATCCAAATGTGATGTTGTTTCCAATGATTTCTGAAGAGCTCCTACTTTTTCTTAGGTACTTTCTGATATCTCATTTATCCCCACAAATAATCCAGGGAGGTTGATAGTGATGATCCACATGATAATTCAAAACACATAGCTAGGGCTTCCCTTGTGGCGCAGTGGTTGAGAGTCCGCCTGCTGATGCAGGGGACACGGGTTCGTGCCCCGATTCAGGAAGATACCACATGCCGCGGAGCGGGTGGGCCCGTGAGCCATGGCTGCTGAGCCTGCGCGTCTGGAGCCTGTGCTCCGCCACGGGAGAGGCCACAACAGTGAGAGGCCCACATACTGCGAAAACAAAAACCAAAAAAACAAAAAACCGTAGCTAGTAGAGATGGAGCTTGGACTTGAACCTATCCTTTCCTGTCTCCAGTTTACATTTGATAATTGCACTTTCCAAGGAGTATGTGGTTAGAATTCTTTCTAAAATTTCATTTACATATGAATAAGAAAGCACATCCATGTTCATTCATGTAATGCCCAGCCCTACTATATTACTGTTATAAGCCTATAGTATTCTCATCATCAAACTTTATGGAAAAGTTTTCCTTCAAGAAAACTCAGCATACACTTATATAACACCTATGTGGCACAAAAATGAGTTAGGTGCATGTATCAGTTTGTTATAAATACTTCACATGTGCCCTGAGATTTAGTACCGGGTACCCTAAGCCCGATAATACAGTGGCTCAGACAAGGCGGCAATTATTTCTCTCCCTGATAACTGTGTAGGAATAGGCAGGTTGTCCATTAGAGAGAAGCAGTTTTCCTCCACCAGGCCATTCAGGATCTAGGTACTTTCTTGCTTTTTACACCACCATCCTCTAGGGTAGGGGCTGGCACCATTTCTTCTATAAAGGACCAGAGAGTAACAGAGACCAGAGACATTGAGGTACTTATAGTCTATGATGCAACTATTCAACTCTGCAATTGTAGTACAAAAGCATCCATAGGCAAAATGTACATAGATGGTGTGGCTATGTTCTGATAGAGCTTTATTTACAAAAACAGGTCGCAGGCTAGATTTGGTTTACGAGCCATACTTTGCCAGCCCATGCTCCAAAATATTGTCCTATTTCATATAGTTGATGCTGGCTTCCCACCACATCCACATTCTAGCCCACTGAAAGTGGGAAGGAGGAAATGGAAGGCAGACAATTTTCTTTACAGGAGATGACAGAGACATTGCAAGTACCAGTTAGACTTACAGTCCCTTGGTAAGAACCTATTTGCACTTGGCTTAAAGGAAGTTTTTGAAATGCACCCTCTAGTTGGGCAGGTTGGGTCTTTCTAAAATGTGAGGGGAGATAGTTGAGTCATAAAAAGGAAGCAGGAGAGAAAACTGTTCTTTGCTACTGCAGTGTAGATTTGTCCTTGAGTAACTCACAATTTAGCCAGGGATATAGTTAAATAAACAAATATCTGTAGCATAGTATGATGCATGTGTCAATATACACACAACACAGACACACACACACTTCTAAGAGATACAGATAAGAGGAACAAGGATTCTAGTTGTGGAGTAGAAAAGACATCAGAGAAGGGTGATTTCAACAAGACTTTAAGGGTTAAATAGGCATTCACCAAACAGACACAGAGGAAAGGAATTCCATGTAGAGAGAACCACAGAGTTTGTCAGGTTGGGCAAGGTTGCACTGTACTAACAAACAACTGCAAAACTTTAGTGCTTTAAAACTAGAAAGGTTTGTTTCTTGATAATGATACAGGTTAGTCTTGGTTTTGCCAGGGCTCAAATTTCCTCAGAGATCTAAAGATGCTAACAGCACACGTACTGTCTGGAACATCAGCCTGTCACTGCAGCAGAAGAGGGGTTCATGATAAATCCAGCACTGCCATACTTAATGGTGAAAAGCTAAGAGCCTTTCCTCTAAGGTCAGGACAAGACAAGGATGTCCACTCTTCACTTCTGTTCAACATATTAGTGTAAGTCTCAAGCAATTAGGCAAGAAGAAATACAAAGCATCTAAAATGGAAAGGAAGAAGTAAAACTGTCACTATTTGCAAGTGACATGATATTATACATAGAAAATCCTATCAAAAAGAATGTTAGAACTAATAAATTTAGTAAAGTTGCAGGATACAAAATCAGTACACAAAAATCTTTTGTGTTTCTATACACTAATAGCAACTATCCGAAAGAGAAATAAAGAAAACATTCCCATTTACAGCTGCACCAAAAAATGCCTAGGAATAAATTTAATGAAGGAGGTGAAGGACCTGTATATTGAAAACTATAAGACATTAATGAAAAGAAATCAAAGATTACACAAAGAAATGGAAAGATATTTTGTGCTCATAGATTGGAAGAATTAATATTGTTAAAATGTCTATACTTCCCAAAGTAGTTTACAGATTCAATACAATCCCTATCAAATTTCCAATGGCATTTTTTAAAGAAATAGAACAAATAATCCTAAAATTGCATGGAAGCACAAAAGATCCTGCATAACCAAAGCAATCTTAAGAGGAACAAAGCCAAAGGCATCATGCTCCCTGTAATACAAAGCTATAGTAATCAAAAGCTATAAAATTATTTTAAAGTATAATACAAAGCTATAGTAATCAAACCATATGGTATTGGCATAAAAGCAGACACATAGACCAATGGAAATGAATAAAGAGCCCAGAAATAAGCCCCCCATATGTATGGTCAGTTAATTTACAACAAAGGATTCAAGGCTATACAGTGGGGAAAAGACAGTCTCTTCAATAAATGGTGTGAGGAAAACTGGACAACCACATGCAAAAGAATGTAACTCGATCATTTACATCATAAGTGTTCTTATGCCATACACAAAAATTAAAATGGATTAAAGACTTGAATGTAAGAATTGCAATCTTAGAATTCCTAGAAGGAAACATAGGTGGTAACTCCTTGATATAGGTCTTGGGTATGATTTTTTAAAATTTGACACCAAAAGCAGAGGAAACAAAAGCAAAAATAAATAAGTGGAACTACATCAAACTAAAAAGCTTCTGTACAGCAAATGAATTCATCAACAAAATGCAAAGGCAACCTACAGAATGGAAAAAGTATTTGCAAATCATACATCTGATAAAGGGCTAATATTCAAAATACATAAAAACCTCATAAAACTCAATAGTAAAGAAACAAGGTATCCAATTAAAAAATGGACAGAAGAACTGAATAAACATTTTTCCAGAGAAGACATATGGATGGCCAACAGATATATGAAAAGATGATTAACATAATTATCGGAGAACTGCAAATGAAAACCATAATGAGATGTTACCTCACACCTATCAGAATTGCCATCCTCCAAAAGACAAGAAATAACAAAAGTTGGTGAGGCTGTGGAGAAAAGCAAACCCTTGCACACGGCTGGCAAGAATGTAAACATAGTGGTACCGCCACTATGGAAAATAGCTTGAAGTGTCCTCAAAAAATAAAAATAGAACTACCATTTGACCCAGCAATTCCACATTTGGGTTTTGACCCAAAGAAAATGAAAACACTAACCCCAGAAGGTAATAGGCACCCCCTTGTTCATTGCAGCATTATTTGCGATAGCCAAGATATGGAAACAACCTAAGTATCCATTGGTGGATGAATGACTAAAATATGTGATATCTAGCTATCTATCTGTTTATCCATCTACCTACCTATCTATCTATCTAAAATTCACTGTAAAAAAAAGAATGAAATCTTGCCATTTATGATAGTGTGGATGGACCTTGAGGGTATTGTGCTAAATGAAATAAGTCAGAGAAAGACAAATACTATATGATTTCTCTTATATGTAGAATCTGGGGGAAAGAAAGGGCTTGCTCATGGATAGTACATATTGGTAGGTGCCCCAGGTAGGGGCTGGGAGTGGGAGAAATGGGTGAATGAGGTATAAATTTTTCTTGCACCTCTATGTAATAATATTCTCTTTTCCCAAGTAACAAGCAGAGGCAGTGTCTTTGGAAAAGCATAAATTGCTAAGGTAGAGTAGATTTTTCCATGAATTGGGTGTATAATCTTTGTCTTCTTAGTTTCTATATATAAAGGAAAAAAATGTTTTAAAGAAAAAGAACAGGGAGACATCATCTACTTAAGCAAGATGATTCTTCTTGCTTTTGAGAATCTCAAAGAACATAAGCTAAGTCATTTAGAAATATGATGGAGAGATTACATTTTGGCTCAGGTAAATATAGTGGTGTTTAATATTAAACACTGGGTTTGCATATATTCTGCAATTTCTTTCAAAGTACCTTCCTTTTGAATTTTTAAAAATGCATCCCTGTAATTCACAGGTATTATATAACAATTAAAACAAAGGGAGAAGGAATAGAAAAGGACAACATTCGTCATCCCATGACTTGCAGGCAACCGTTGTTAACATATAGGTTTATACAAAAAAAAAAAAAAAATGCTATAAACACTGTTCTGTAGCTGACTTCAACAAATTCAAAAGATGATAAGCTTTGAGTGCATAAGTGGGATTATCAAAGAAAGATTGAAAATGGGCACCACCGGAGCTGTTACCCTGACTTTCAATTCAGTTGAGCAGTTTAGTGTGTATAAGGCACATTCACAGTACCTGGTCCATTGTAAGTCTTGAGTTAATGTTCAGGGAAGAGTGGATGCTCAGGGTGACTCCCACTCCTGGCATCTAAAATGAACTACCAGGGAGCAGTATATTTATAAGGCAACATAATTACATGTTGCTATACAATGAGCCTGAAATGGAAATATTTCTTAGTTAACCATATAATAATAACATTAAAGTCTACATGAAAAAGTGTAGTAGTCATTTCCCTTTTCTCAAAATGTAGAGTGGAAAAGGAGTGGGCCTTAAAAATCTTTAAAAAAAAAAGTTTTCACAGACCAAATGGTTAACTGTTGTTGTCAATAGTAAGTTGGAATCAATACAGATTCTCTCTTTATTTAAAAATGTGATATTTGTGGTTCCATGGATTTTTGTTATTAATTTGATTTTTAAAGACAATGCATTAAAGCAATGTTGGTTTTTTTTTTTTTTTTTGCAATGTTGGTTTTGATCACTGGTAATTTTGACATCTCCTTAAACTTTCTGCTCAAGGCAGGTACCTCACTTTCCGCACTCTGACTGGTAGAAGAGATGCCTATTCCTGACTTAACTGTGAAGGACAGTCATTTAACCACCGATAAACACCAAATGTCATTTCACCTGATAGTTTCAACCTGGGCCTCATGCCTGACCCTGTACATCAATATCAAATTGGTTCTTTATTTTATCAGATAAAATAAATCAACTAATCTCTGGCTAAAAGTTATCTTTTCCACAAATGATGCAGTGGTGTTCTCTTAGGAACTTTACAAACAGGTTATTTGGGCTGGCTTGTTGTTTTCTCTATGAAATAAGTGTGGGTCTGCATATTCTGGAACACGAATTTCAGTTGTTTTCAAAATAAGTTGTTTTGACGTTGTGTGCTTTGTAGGACCCTGGAGTTTTGTTTGTTTGTTTCATTATTTATTGATATTTTCATTTTAAGCTGTTGAAAACCTGCTAAATCTTCAAGACATATGCATCTAAGCCAATGGTTACCTTTTAGATTTATAGCAGTTTCCAAAATTAACCTGAAATTAATAGGGGAGCCAAATACACATAAAATATATATTTGGCTTTAAAAAAAAAATCATCTAAATATATGTCTTGGAATTGGACACGAAAGTATCATTTTCCATGTAACTTAATGTTCAGAAGTTTTATTGTACACATGCCTGAATTGTATATAAAAGGGAAGATATTAGAAAGCTCAGGTACTCTTCTATTTTTCTCATTTTTTTTTCATTCTGTACATGAAGGGAGAAATTAACTTGAAATTTCTATAAATTTATCTTTACAAAGCCCTCATGGTAAAAGCTTTTCGAATCCACGTCAGATTGATGCCCTGTGGTAAACACCACATGCTTACGTTATTCTTAGTCAAAGACCTTTCTTTAATATCTTATGGTTCATTGTGATTATCCATCATCACACTTACACCTTAAGAATCTGAACTCTAGCGAATTCCCTACATCGTTGTTGGTCTTGGGCCTAGAGGGCTTTGTCATTCTTGTCACATATAAAGGATAAGTAACTTGCCATTTATATGAGTGTAGATGAAGACAATTTAAGGAAAAACTATGGGTTAAATTCCAAAGAATCCAAGCTCATTAAAAAGCTAGCCAGAGTCTTTTATTACTTAAACCCTGGCTACTTGTTTAATATATTTTAATATACATATATTTTAATATATGTATGATATGGTACGTATGTGTATATATATATATGTGTATATACATATGCCTTTAAGTAATATAATACCAAGCTTACATGAATAGGGATTTAAAAGGTTCTGTTTGCTTTGCATTTTATTAAGCTCTGTATTCCTTTTTGGTACATCCTAATTTACAAAGTTACACTGAACCAGAAGAGAGACCCCAAATTGGTTAAAAAACTAAAGCATAAAATCAATTTTAAGAAACATTTTTAGAATTAGGAAAGCTATCCTGGAGAAAAATAAACAGAAATATAACTCCAGGACCTCTCAGGAATGTTTGAAATGTAAGCACATAGCAGGGCAGGCACAGTTATAAACTCTTGTCATTTGCTGGGAAAGAATGGCCTTCATATGCAAATGAGAAATTAAATTGGGTATAAGAATAAACTGCCTTCTTGAAAGGAATGGTGAGTTATAAATTTTGTCTTATTTTTCCTAGAAGAATTTTAAAAATTATGGCATCAGTTGCCTAAAATATCTTAAATTTGGTTCTACACAAAAACTAATCCACGGGTAGATATATTGAAGTCACCTTTAGAACTTTGAGTTTATGAGAGTAAGAAATTCAATTCCCAAGCTCCTTAAACTGAGGTATAGCTATAGCAAAGTCTAAGAAAAGAAAGCTCTAAACATCATTTTCTTTAACAGTTTGCAATGATAAAAATCAGGAAATAATGTATCCCAAATAATGACTTTTAATCCCACTAGGAAACAGCTCATCGTTTCTCTTTTGCGCTTTGTGATTTCAATCTTGAAATATATCTCTGGCTCTAAACATTATTCTAACTATATTTTTAAAACTTTGATAGGACAAAAAAGAAAAAAATCCCATTCTTTTTTCCTTCGGTGATATTGTGCTGATTCCTTACTTGGAATATATGAGTATTCCACCCTATAGCTAAATATTCAAAATTCTGTTCCCTCAGTACCATTGGCAACATCATCACTCTACCTTAAGGGCAAAAAAATCTCCAAGTGCTAAGAAAGGACACTATGTTAAGCCTGCCTGAGATTCAAGGGATCCAGAATGCCCAGGAGGGATTTGACAAAGTGATGCCTTAATGAAAATGTTTGAGCTTTTCCCACTCTTAATCCCAAAGGTTTTCTTGAAACAGTGTCACTCTTGGAATGCCACAGCAAGGTGCGGTGATCTTCTGATGGTGTATGTGCACTCATTTTGTTTCCCAGAGTTTTTTGGTGTTTTTTTTTTTTGGTTACATTGCTGATCTAGATTTAAATTGAACTTGTCATGCTGGAGTGCATGTGTCCTGGTTCTGAATCTCCCCTGTTCTCGTTGCTATAGTGACCAGCAGAAAGCAGAAGGGAAGTGGGAAAGAGGGATCTTCATTTAAACAAGTATGTCTCTGGCACCGCTTTAAACAGCAGTTCTCTTTACCTTTGAAGGTTAATGTGGCCAGGGGAGCCCTATTTTGCAGTTTGAGATTTTATTCTCAGAACTTTTAAAAAAATAGGTTTGTGGTTAATTCCAAAGAGGTTATTGTAACAATACCAGAATTTAAGGGATAAGTCAAGACAAGATATTTATAATCTGATGCTGGGGGAGGAAAACATTTTCCTCTACCCTTTCTAGTGTCTTCTGGCTGGTCTAAGAATTTAATAAATTGATATGAGACAGATTAACAGAAGAAAACATGTTTAATCACATGCCTATAGGGCCCCCATAAGAAAAATGAGATCCAAGGACAAGTTAGACAGTTGAGGCTTATACGTCATCTGAAAGAAGGGGAAGGGTAGGGGCTTGGGACTTCCAAGGGGAGGAAGGGAATTCACATGGAGATGGAAAAGAAAACAAAAAACAAAAAAACTTATTTGGTAAACAAATGTTTGCTGTACCACACAGAGACAACGGGACACAGAGAGAACTGTGGTCTCCAGTCCTTTCTGAGTTCTCCCTACCATACTTACCCCATATTCTTTGTAGATATCTCTGGTGATAGTGCTTTCCTGGACCAGGGTCCTCATATAAATTCTTTTAGGTAGTTAAGGGGGGAGGTAAGAAGAAAGACTTTCTGAGTCTTCTGTTTCTTAAAAATAATCAGCCTAAAATAATCCTCATGACACAAGAGACACAAATTTTGCTCCCCTACCCTACCCTGGATTACATCTTTCACATTATCTTGATAAAATGTATTCTATGTATTAATATTCCACTATTTTCGTTTTAGATTTTAAAGCAGTGGTTCTCAACCAGAAACAATTTTGCACCCCAGGGGGCATTTGGTTTGTCTGAGGCATTTTTGGTTGTTACAAAAATGGGGAGCTTCTACTGGCATCTAGTGGGTAGAAGCTAGGGATGTTGCTATATGTCTACAGTGCATAAGACTGTCCTCCACAGAGGTGAATTATCTGGCTTAAAATATTAATAGTGCTGCGCTCGTAAGATGGTACTTTAAAGCAACTGTGGTTCAGTTTTAAAAATGATACTACACTTTGAATCTTCTAGGTTGACACATTGAGAAGTCTGAATAAGGGCTGATATTCTAATTCCTGGTGTGGGGTTGGGCAGAAGATAGACAAGATATTTAGACCTCTATCTAGTATATTTCTCTGTACACCCATAAATCACTGAAAGACATAGTTTCCACAAAAAATAGTTGAGTGTTTCTTAGCTATTTCATTCATCGATCCTATTTGTATAATTCACTTTTTCAAATGTTTTCCCTTTTTCGCTTGTCTTAAAAAAAAAAAAACATGCAATACAAGACTGAGAAATAGATTTCAGTTTCAGTCATGTGACTACTGTCTTTGGATTGTGAAAGGAAAATCAAAATGGAGTTGGTATTGCTAAGAGAGCTCTCTAAAATGGAGCTGGGAGGCCACTGAGGAAGTGAGACTTACGTAAGTTTCATCCTGATGGAATCTGAACTTCTGATCACTTGTTGCCTTAATTCAGGCAACTCAGAACATCTGCCCAATGTTCCAGAAACTCAAGCTATTTATCAGACCCCAACCCTAAATAACTCGTGATAACCTGTCCCCTAAGGACAAATATCTGCTTTGTGCTTCAGAGTCAAGATAACTTTAAATTTCTTTTTTAAACTTTTTTTTTTTAAACTTGCAAGGTAACTTGAACAACTTTGTGGCTTTGCATTTACAAGCCCCTGATCCTTTCTCATCCCTAGAACATCCTTTTAGTTTTCCCTGAATTTGTGTCTCCAGAATTGCAATTCCTAAGACCCCAGATAAAGCTGTTTATATTTTTTGTAGCCTTGTCACTAATTATTGCGTGGCAGGATCCACCCCGAATTTCTGGCAGCTAGTGTTTATGCTAATAGAGAACAGATAGCTGTTGAATCTTAGGAATCTACCTTGAATACCTGAATGTATTGCATTTTGGAAAATAGAGTCTTTGTTCTTACAGAGCTGATTTTTATCATTCTAGTTACGTAGAAACCGTGAGTGTAAGCATCTTCATATCAACCATAGGTGTATAAAGGAGATAGTACATATAAACTTTAGCACTTGGCCACGCTCAAAAGAGATGGATTTCATAATGCAAGGACACATCCTACAAAATAAAGAAACGCTTAGTGAGTAAGGCTTGCCACAGCGTGCCTGAATGTCTCATCCTCCCTTGTCCCTGGTTTCCTCTTTATGGACTGTGGTACTCCTGAGATTTGTGGTTGGGAACATCAGACACTTTCTCTTTCCTCAAATGGGGTGGATACAACATATACGTGTTGAATGCCCACACCACAGGAGACAAATAAAGATGCAGAAATTGATTATTCTCCAAGCCTATGTCTCCTGACTTCTCAAAGATAATTGTTATATCATGCATTTGTTTTAAAGGCAAATAATGTAGGAGCCTTTATGGAGTATTGTTTTGCCTCTCCAGAATTTATATTCCCTTTTCTGACCTCAAACCTTTGTTTATTCTTTGGGGAAATTCCATTCCCCTCTTCTCACTGTATGTGGTTTAAACAAAGTTGGCCCCATCTTCAGCTAGAACCCAGATATTTCCGATGAACGTCTCCTTCACCAAGGAATCTGATTCAGGGATGGGCAACTGAAACAGGACGAGTCAGTGAAGTATATATTGGGAATTTATTGAATACAATGACCCATTATGAAGTGAAAATTTAACTAAAAATTAAGGCAGCACAGAGAAAAAGTTGGCCTGGTGACGGAGGAAGACCAACTCTGGCATAATCTGAGCATCTGTATACAACAGTGCCTGAAGCCAGACAGCCCTGAATACTTTAGTTATATACACCACTAAATTCATCTTCTCAAGTCAGTTTGATTTTATTTTCTGCTGCTCAAAACCAAAATTGCTAAAAATGTAAGAAGGGAACACAATGAAATGTGAAATAGTTGAAAATCAGAAGATACTTGTGTGTTAGAAAATGATGCACTTATTCCTTTTATCTTCCCTTTAGTATGTAAACTTAATTTTAAAGAGATGTTTCAACCAATTTAGCCAATTTGCTTCTCATCTGGCACTTTTCTTTTTTTCCTGCTAAGGGATGTGTTACATTTTGGAAGATTGACTCTGGTTCCCTGGAGAGTTGATTTTCTTTGTTCTTAATATCACAAAATAGCCTTCCAATGAATAAAAGAAAAATGTCTTTCAATCTTATCCATCGTGCAGTGAGAATGAATGATTGATTCACTGAACACCAGCCATGAGACCAGTCAATCTTGTTGATTCAAGAACATATCACCTGCCACCAAGAAATCTTTTCAGCTCCTGAAGCTAACTTGCAAAACATTTGTAATCATCATGCCTAGAAATATGGAGCATAGTTAAGGTTCTTTATCTCTTTTATTGAGTAATGATTTGAGAAATAAGAAAGAGGAAATCTAAAAAGCAACCTTGAAGTATAAACAGTATTTAAAAACAAAGAATTGTTGACATTTCTGGGTGGCAAGACTCATCATTCTTTCTGGATTTCTCTGACCATTTGCCAGTTATAGATCTGTTGCAAATAAAATGAATATCACTGGAATTTTAGAAATTGTTTAATATCATCAGAATTTGGAAATTTACACCTGCATTTTGTGCAATGGGATTTATTGCCATTTTCAATATCTAAGTTACCGGGAAAACCTAAGTGGTAATCAGTGATGCAAAGTTTTGGGGCGTGTTTCCATATGAATGCACATGTGGTTATTATTCTTTAAGGCCCTGATCCTCAAACTTGTCTGCAATATTGGAATCACTTGGGGATTAAAAAAAAATACTAATAACGGAAGTATATGGTATTGAGGTACCACTTTCACAGAGGGATGTTTAAAAACCTCTCTAGGTGAATCTAATGTGCAAAGTTTGAGAATAATTACTGTAAGACACTGCTGCTGTAATTTTAATGGTCATGTAAGTCACTTGAACACGTTGTTAACATCAGCTTCTGATTCAGTAGGCCTGAGGTGCAGTTCAAAATTCTGCCCTTGGAACTTTTCAGATAATGCAGACGTCGCTGGTGTGAACTTCCCACTGAGTAGCAGGGCTCTAAGGCATGGATTGGGTTTTCGGAGTGACTGTGAAGAAAGGAATTTTCTGGTGTCACCCACTGCCTATCGCGAATGAAGCTTGGAAATCTCTTGTACTGTGAATGTTTGTGCTAATCCGATTTGATCTGTGGAGGACATTCTATTATTATAATGAAGACTCGTGGAGAGTTGTTATTCTTGAGGGGGGTACCACCTTCGCAAAGAGTGGGAGAAAGGAGTGGGTGTACTTGAGTCTGCTGATTTTCACAGCCTCTGGTGTCCGTTTTGGTTAAGCCTTGGGCACAGTGGCGAAGCTTGACTTTAACACTTGCACCCACTCTGTCAGTACTTCCCTTTCTCCTCCTTGTGGTGGCCCAGGCATCCTCCCGCCCGCAGGCTGTCTCTGCTTCTGGGCTTGCCTCTTAACCAGTCCCTGGTTGGCAGGCCTGTTTGTGGATAATTCAGAAAGTCTGAATAGTCTTCAGTTTGCAAGAGGCAGTGAAACCTCCTTTTCCTAACCCACTGTTCAGTGTTCTACTGGTATTTCACCACTCCCCACAATGGCCTCCTCTTCTGAAATAAGGTGTGAGAGCAAACACACCTCAGTCCATATGCTAAGGAACTAATTTCAAGAAAGACCCTAATCGCTCAATCTCAAAACCCCTAATTTCAAATTCTATTCAGTGTACTTTTAAAATAGTCAGCCTAACAGTAATGATACAGAGAGATTTTTATTTTCTCAGCAGTAAAACTGTCCCAAAGGAAGGACCTGGTTTTCACGGGTGGACATTTTGATAAGTTCAGGTAGAATAAGGAGTGAAGTCTTTCCAGGAGCATGCTGGAGAAAAAAAAAAAAAAAAATAGAAGTTCTCTTCTTTAGAGTTAGAGAGCATTTGTTTGGCCAAGTGAGTTATCGAGGCTGAAAACAAGAGTTGAGAACAGTAGGCAAGAGTTTTGGCAGCTTAGACAGGAAGAGGGGAGGGAGATGGTGTTATTAGCAGAGAGAATGATTTTTTTAGGTCAAGTGGGGATCCGCTCATGGAAAGGAATTTTACTACATTTCTTCCACATGACAGGCAGTAGGAATCCCCTTCCTGTCTCCTTATGGCACCTCTCGTGGACTATACTCATGAGCATGCTGGGAGATTTTGGTATCTATTTTACAACTTAAAAATATAAGTTGGATCATGCCATGCCTACACTCAGAACTTTCTAGTAGCTCTCATTGTATGCAGAATGCAAGCTGATGGCTTTGCAGTGATGCAGAAGGTCTAACATGAGCTCACCTGCCCCTCCCTGACCTCGCCTCATTTTCCCCCCTTCGACACCGCTCTGTTCTTGGAACACGTGGCCATGTTTCCTTCCTTGGGGCCTTTGCCTTGGCTGTGCCTCCCTCTAGAATGGTGGGTCCTGAAATATGTACACAGCTCATTTCTCCCCCTGCTGCCAGCCTTTCCTCAAATGCCTCTTTCTCAGCAGCTGGGTTTAAAATGGAAAGCCCCCTCCTAACCCATTTGTCATGCTGTGTTTCTTTCTTTCACAGCACTTCTCTTGGTGTGTTAGAAAATTTATTTATTTATTATTGTCTCCCTGCTCCCAGATGTAAGCTCCATGAGGATAAGAGTTCATGTCTTTTTTCTGATGATGGAGAGTCAGTGTGTAGAACATCCTCATTGAAGAAAGGAATGTAGAGAAATGCCCATTAAGACTTCCAAGTTGACCATAACAAGTCAGTCTTAACCGATTTACTGGGCCACTTCTCATCATGGGGTTTCTGGCCAGTGGCTAGTAAATTGACTAGTTGGAAATACGTGAACTATTCCTCCACAACCCCCCCCACCCCAGCGCTAATCTATCTTGAGACACCTAATTTCTCTACCAGTTTAAAACTGGATGTACTTGGAGCAGTAACAGTAAGTCCTTAGAGTAAATGTGAGGCTACCCTGACAAGGGTCTGTGCTGTGCCCATACCTTTTTCCCTCCTGCCCCCCTGCCTCCCACTGTTCACCTCTTCCCTCAAAGGCAGATTCTGCAGCTCTTGCCTCCTTAGCCAAGGACTAGGTTCTGACTTCTATTTATCTCGTTGAATTCATCTTATATTTGGCTGTGACAAAGATTCTTTGCTTGACCTAACTTGAGTCAGTTTCCTGAACCTTCTCTTAGGTCCATCTGTGTGTTTCCTTATAAAATCAAGTTTTAGCAAGAATGTGCTGAGTCAGTTTAATCAGAACCCCGCCCCCCACCACCACCTTGATACCTGATTGGGTTCCTCATCCTCTACCAGTGGTGTCTGATCACCCTGGTCTTCAGCAAGGTTCCTTTTAGGTTGGTTTAGCCAGAATCCCTCCTACCCTTGGTCTTTCTGCTTAATAACTTCCCATCCACTGACCTCCACACTTATTCCTTGGCTGTCAATCCCCACTGGCCCATCTGTATTCAGCGTTGAGCTCAATCTCTCTCCCTCACTGTTAAATCCCTTTGTAGTGGTCCGTATACCTACCGTGATGGTCCTGAATAAAGTCTGCCCTACCATCTGTAACAAGTGTAATTGAATATTATTTTTTCTTTGACAGCCTCCCTGTCTCTCTTCTGGTAGTTCTATATCCACAGTTTTTTCTTCTGCTCAGGACCTTTGCTTAGAGTCAAAAAGATTGGAAGTTCAATCCAGGGTTTGTTATTATACAGCTCTGTGGTGTTGGACATATTATTTATATACTCTAAGCCTCAGTTTTCATATCTGTGAGATGGGCATATTATATCAGTGTTCTTTTTTTCCTTGTATGTAAGATGGAAATGATGATTTTAACCTTATGGACCATCTTGACCTCATGGTGAGTATTGAGATGCTGCATAAATAGTGTTCTTAACTAGGTGACCAATAAATATTTCTTCCCCCTTTCTACCCTTTCCTTTTATTAGCTTCTGTTGAATCAAAAACTCTTAAAATCTTTAGTTTGAAAGGGACATTAAGGCCATTTGGTGCAGCTATTTATCTATAAATCCATTCTTTTATCATCTTTGCAAGTCATTATCATGCCCCTGATTGAAGCTTTTATTTCCTGCAAAAGCAGCCTGTAATTTATTTGGTGTAGATATTGCTAGTGTCTCTCATATATTGAGATTGAATTGCTCACCCTGAAACTTCCATTCTTAACCCTAACATCTAACACTGTGTGTTCTACAGACAAATCTAAACTAATTTTTTACTGCACGGTAGCCTTGCAGATTTTTGAGAGTAGTTATCTTGTCTTTCCAATGTTTTAATCATCCAGACTAATTTCCCAGAGTAACATCGATCACTCAGAAAATGGTCTTTTGATTTCCCTCCCATCCCAATTATTTCTTTGAGAAAGTCTGTCTCGTGAGACAGTAGAATAAAGTGGTTAAAGACGCAGCTGGGGTATGCGTCTTTTCAGTCTGAGCTCACGTTTCAATCTGACCCTCATTTATTAGCTGAGAACCTGGGGTCTGCGTCTTCCTATGTAAAATGGATAGTACTAATGGAAGGTCTTCCGTGCAGGTGGTTGGGGGAATAAAGACGAGGATGCATTCAGCACACTTAGCACAGTGCCTGGTGCGTGGCTCGTGCTCTGGAAATGCGGGTGGGTAGCTGGGGAGCCTAGCCTGTCAGGTGCAGCCTGGGGGGCAAAGCTAGATCAGCGCTGTCCCCCTTTGTTCTGAAAACTCTAGTTTTTACCGGTGTGGTATTAGACCGGGGTTTTGTTGGCACCTATATCAGTCAGCTCACACTTACTCCATTTGGAATAAATAATACTAAGGATATAAGTAATATGTTCCTAATGAAGCATTACAAATGCCAAGAAAATAAATAGAGAAGCCTCTACAAAGTTTAAACGACTTTACATATAAAAAAATTTGTTCTACGACCAGGGAGATCCCATGTTAAGAAAATAAGTTAGTGAGACAGTAAGAGTTCATTCGTTCGTTTGTTCGCTTTTTCAGTGAATATTTATTTAGTCGCAGCTATATTCTATTCACTGTGCTAGAAAGGAGTATCTTTCCTCACTTCCCTCACTATTGCATTTTTGGTAGTGGTAAGTACAACCAATGACTAAATTCAATTTTTTTTAGATTTATTTTTCTCCATAAACTTAGATGAAAAAACAAAATACAGTATGGTTTTATTTGTTCTAATTTGGATTATGAAATTCAAAAGCATGCAGCATGAAAATACGAACAAAGTGTGACTGTATTTTAAAAATTGAAGAAAGTGAGTCTAAAATTTTTAAATTTCTCAGACTTGCAGAATGTCCATGTTAAGTAACCTCTTGACTAGGCCAAGCTCTTTGCCATGTAGGAGTGGCACTTCATTTGTCAGAGTGAGACTTGGATTATGCACGTTTTGAATTGTGCAAGCACTTGAGAATATATCCTCTGCCAAAAAAGTTGTGAGTCTCCCAATGTGTGATTATCAATCCTATTATCACCTAAAGAGTCCCTAAAATGTGGGATTTATGACAGCAACAAAATGTCCCACAAAGTATCAGTAAGACATCAAAAGATGACATAAGATGAAGATGTTCAATCGTGAGCAATTGATGGCAAAGCAATACAGCAATAATATCAACCTCGTGGCAGCCAGGAGTTGCCAACGTGCCGTGGAACGGTTATCACTGTGAGAGTGATAGCATTTTGCAAGCATTCTAGGAACGGGGGAAAATAAATCTGTAGAGAGACACTTTGCATTGAGCCAATCAGGAATGACAAAAGGAGATTTGTCTCTGTTATCTGAATACTGACTGAGCTAATCACACGACATACTTTTCTCTTCCATCTGAATTCAGTACTTTGACAGTGAACATATGTCAGGGAAAAGGATCCAGCCATATGCACATGGAATAGATATAATTAAAATACAGACTAAGTGCACATAATTGTTAAAAGAACTTTGACATGAGGACGGACAATTTCCCTCCACCAGGATGTCAAGGTGTGATTTCCTGAAGGAGAAAAACTATTGGAGTCTAACCCGGTGAGAGGTTAAAGAAAGGGAAATCATTGCAAATGAGAAATTTGATTTTTAGAGTAGAAATTTTGTATACGCTCTGATAGAGGTCTTGGGTCTTGCCTTCTCTGCCCTTGATACGCAGTACATGGAAATTGCAAGTTTCGTTCTTTGATGTGCAAGGCAAAAGGCACTCAATGGTCGTGATCCAGAAAATATGAAGTCTCTGTAACTGCAATGTACGCTAGAAGACTGGTATGGAGGTTTGGGTTTTCTTTTGTCTTTCTTTTAACTCAATATTCAAATGGACCGAATGTTGACAACAAAGAATTAGGTATAAATTTATTTTTAAGCACAAAGGATCTGCTCCCAGCTTCCCCCAGCATAAAAGGAGGCAGTGCATTTTAGAGATAAAAAGAATGTCCCAATGAACCAAATTTCTTAGGTGGGTGGCCCAGCTATAAACTTGGGATAATAACAGTACCTACCTTACAAGGCTATTGTAAAGTTACGTTCATACATATTTAAAGCTCAGAACAATGCCTGACGCATACTAAACACTCAATAAATGTGACCTATTATTACTACATCCCAAAATGATATAGAAGCAGCTCACCATCTCTGAAGACATCATCTATCTTGCCTTCCAATTTTTCTCTAAAAGTTGAAAGAGGAATCAGTTCTGTAATAGTATAGAATCAATTTCAAACAATCAAAAGCAACCACTTTGCTGGGTAAAGATGGTAAAATGAACACAGCAGATTAAACCCTTTCCTACCCACACAGTCTCTCTCTGCAACATCCCTAGTTCTCATTGAAATAACTAAAAGAATAGGCAAAGAGTGATAGAAAGTGGAGTTTCACTCCATCCCCCCAATTTTATGGCATGTCTAAAAGTTAAAGCTTCCAAGAAAGGGCTGATCCATCCTAAATAGGGATGTATGTGCAAACACAGTGCTAAGCAACAGCCATGTTGCTCTCAATGGAATTTGCTAAAACAACATAGAAAACAGCTCCCTCCAGTCCAGAGAAGGAGCTTGCCACTGTTGCTATCTTTGCCTCCTTTTAGGAAATGGCAATTATTTCCCGTGCTATTTCTGACTAGACCTGCTTTTCCTTCTCTTATCTCCAGTAGAAGTGACTCTCCCTCACCTTTGAGATCTCTGCATCCTTCTGAGACCTCTTCCCCACTCAGGCCAACTCTCCTTGTAGCCCTCAAGGGAAAGTGGTCAATAAACTGATCAACTCTCTCTCTGGAAATGCTCAAATCTGGTAGGGGAGCTTTTGAAATACAGTACTTTAGCCAACTGAATGAGACTTCTAGTATGTAATACACCCACCGTGGTTTCTGGATGCAGGAGAACTCGTGCAGACCCAAACACTCTAGCTGAACTTTTAATGATTCTAAATAAATGAGCAACTGCTATGTTTCTCCTTACTTCTCCGCTGATTTTCGAGCTGTTCATTTTCCTTCTTTTCTACTCCCATCTATGTAAGGAATGGTTGTTTTTTCAGAGACGATTTCTTCAGTGGTGGCTCTCCTCATTGCTCCTTCTGACTCAGATGAGGGTTCAGAAATATTTTCAAATAATTCTGTGAGAAGGAGATGGTGCTGCTGTTATCTCTTGTTTAATATTGTTGTTTCTTCATCAGCAGCTGTTGGTGGGTCTCTGGCTTGGGGCCTTTAAAAAATTCCTCATAATGGTTTTTGAGTTTGACTGGGGTGGTGGTGCTTAAAATGGGTGACAAGTGGTAGAGAGCTTGACTTGCCTGGGTTATCTTTTGTACCAGAATTGATATTCTAGCCATATACATTTTTTAAAGTTTTATTGACAGTTAGCTGTGACGGGGTTCAGGGACGTCTGCCACACAACTTGGGACCTTGGCATATTAAATATCTTAAAAAAATTTTTTTATTGGGGTACAGTTGATTTACAATGTTGTGTTAGTTTCAGGTGTACAGAAAAGTGAGTCAGTTATACATATATCCACCCTTTATCAGATTCTTTTCCCATATAGCTCATTACGAGTATTGCGTAGAGTTCCCTGTGCTGTACAGTAGGCCCTTATTAGTTATCTATTTTATATGTAGTAGTGGGGATATGTCAATCCAATCTCCCAATTTATCATCCCCCCCTTCCCCCTGGTAACCATAAGTTTATGTTGTACATCTGTAACTCTCTGCTTTGTAGATAAGTTCATTTGTAACCTTGCTTTCAGATTCCACATATAAGCTGTATCATATGATATTTATCTTTGTCTGACTTCACTCAGTATGACAATCACTAGGTCCATCCATGTTGCTGCAAATGGCATTATTTTGTTCTTTTTTATGGATGAGTAATATTCCATTGTATATATGTAAGAAATCTTCTTTATCCATTGTCTGTTGATGGGCATTTAGGTTGCTTCCAAGTCTTGGCTATTGTAAATAGTGCTGCAATGAATATTGGGGTGCATGTGTATTTCTGAATTATGGTTTGCTCTGGATATATGCCCAGGATTCTATTTTTAGTTTTTTTTTTTTTTTTTTTTTTTT
>NW_006772616.1:5056075-5071508 GCF_000442215.2 Lipotes vexillifer | reverse complement strand
TTTGTGGTACGCGGGCCTCTCACTGTTGTGGCCTCTCCCGTTGCGGAGCACAGGCTCCGGACGCGCAGGCCCAGCGGCCATGGGTCACGGGCCCAGCCGCTCCGCAGCATGTGGAATGCTCCCGGACCGGGGCACGAGCCCGTGTCCCCTGCATCGGCAGGCGGACTCTCAACCGCTGCGCCACTAGGGAAGCCACTATTTTTAGTTTTTTAAGGAACCTGCATACTGTTCTCCATAGCGGCTGCACCAATTTACATTCCCACCAACAGTGTTAGGAGTATGAGAAAATGGCAGAAGCAGGAACGTCACTCTGATCACCCACCCTAAGCCCTTCTACGCTGAGACGAGCCATAAAATTGCCGTGTGAAATTTGTTGTTAACTCTTCAGAAATTTATTGCTTCTCTGTCTAAATGGTATAAAAACTCTCTGCCCTGATCACTTCTTCAGGCTTTCATTCTCTTGTGAAAGTTCCCATGTATGTGTAAAAATTCATAACATTTATACGCTTTTCTCTTGTTCATCTGTCTTTGTCACTTTAATTTTCAGACCCAGTCAGGGACCCTTAGACGGATGAGGAAAACCTTTTCCATCCCTACAGCTGAAAATCACCTCCTGTTACAGTACGATTGTTAGGGTGGAATAAATTTTTCTCTATCCTTTTAGGTTCCTCTGGTTGGTCTAAGAATCAAACTGACATGAGAAAGAGTAATGGGAAAATTAAACATTTAGTAACGTGTATGCATAGGAGCGAACCAAAAAACTTAGTAACTCGCCAAAATGGCTGAAACAGCTTAAATACCATCTTCAGCTAAAGACAAAAGAGGCTGTTGGGGGTAGGGGTTGGAGACTTCAAAACAGAGGAAGGCAGCTCACATGCAGATGCAAAAGCAGATGGTAAACAAATGTTTGCTGGGCTAGGCAGAAACACTGGGACACAGAGTGGTTCCAATCTCCAGGCCCCGAGAAGTTTCCCCACATCTGGCCCATATTCTTGGTGTATTTCTCTAGTGGTAGCTCTATTCTGAGAACAGGCCCTCTATGTACATTCTTTTAGGCAGTTAAGGGGTGGATAGCATGGAGGACTTCATGAGTCTTCTGTTTCTTAAAAGTCATCAGCCTAAATTAAGCCTCATGCCGAAGAGACACATTTTGGGGTGTCACGTTTTGCTCCCCTCCACAGTGATGCTGCAATCACACCATGTTTTTCTTAAAAATCTTTGAGTAGGAAAATCTTACTGAAAAAAACAAGCCCAAGTGCTCACGCGCATGCGCGCATAAAGACACACACACACACACACACACACACACACACACACACACACAGAGTCACAGAACTTAATATTAATTTGAAGGTATTTAGGTCTAATAGGATAGCTTTTTGCTCCAACATTCACTTGAACTTGAAAATCACAATAAAATGTGCCAAGTCAAAGGAATGATTTTTCTTCTCTCTTTCTCTCTCTTTTCAACTAGTCATCGTGGCTTTAAAACATGAGCTACAAGTCTCAGTTTCACTGTGACTTAGCAATTTATTTACACAGTTTTACTGCTTTGGACATAACACAGCTGAGTTTCGAGCCTGATGAAATATTGTTATCCCCATAATTCATTTTCTGCTGCTTCAACAAGGTGTTTAGATTGGTGGGAGTTCCCATTTGAAGTCAAAATTGAATCGAAAATTCATGTGAAGGCTACACAGATGATCAGGGAAGTGTCAGTTAAATTTACCCTCTGGTCTCTGGCATAAAAACCTGCTCCCAAGGCCTTGAAAATGACTCTCATTATCATATCGATTCGAGTCCACAAGTATAACTCAAATCTAAGGTGAGCATAACTTTATTCTTAGATATGTGTAATAAATTTCCAATATCTTTTTATATATTGATCACATTGAGTTTAGTGTAGGTTATTAATGCTTGCCATAATGATCTATTGGTCCTTTATTGGCAATCCTCACTTATTAAAGATGTTATTGATTGTGCTGAGATGAACAATTCCCTATTAATTCATAATTCATCTTTTAGTGGTAGTCATCAAATAAAACAGAGGTTGCATTGGTCATCAATGAATTTAGAAACATGACAAAGGTAGAAATAAAATAGCAACAGCGGTTTTCTCACGGGGGTGCTAAGTAACATCACCGCAGAGAAAAATTTGAATAGAAAAAAACTGCCCTTCTTCTAAACAGTTTCCTTTTACTTAGAGAAATGGGAGGCAGTTTTCTAGAGTCTGGGGGAAAAACACTCTCGAAATCTGGGAAAGCCCAATACAAGTTCTTTGGACAATCTGTAGATTGTATTCCAACATTACAAAGAGAAATATACTTTTTTCTTCAGAAAATAGGCTTGAATTAAGTGTTCCCAAAAAGGAATTTTTAGAGCTCTCCATTGGAAAATCTTTTTGTAGATCACAGCTTTAAATTAAAAATGCCAACTTCTTACACCTTTAGGAAAGCTGGGTGGGTGGCTGAGGGAAGCTGGGCAGGGTTGTGTTTTCCAGTTTCTGCTGAAAATGTACTGTTCACCAAAAGTACTGTGAAACTTATTCTGCTTTGGGGTGAATACTGCTCATTCAAGGCAATGAATATAGCCAAGTGACCCACAGAACAAAGACAAAGATCACAAAAAATAGGGGTTCATGTTGGTTGGCAGAAATGATACAGATGAAGGAGCCACAGCTCATTCTCCTAAGGAACCTATATCCTAGGGCTTGCATTCTCAATGGAGGGATTTTACCCCCAAGGGCAACTTAGGGAGATAATAGTAAAAATATTCTTGAGAAACACTGTCCTGGCCTAAAGAATGAGAAAATCATTGAATCAGATGCAGTAGAACATAGTATTTTAAAACAAAGGTTCCTGATGTCTGACCAGGATGGACTCCAAACTTCATCACTTACTGTGTGATCCTGAACAGGAGCCTTTGCTTCTCTGTGTTTCAGTTTCTTCATCCTTAAAATGGAGATAAAAATAGTATCTACTTCATAGGTTATATAAAGTGCTTAAAACATAGTACATTTCAGTGTTTTTAATAATTGTTATTTCTATTATTGTTATTATTATTAGTGAATGAATACGAGTCACTAACACGGGAAACCTGGGCTTCAATTGTCATTTTGATATTTATGAGCTTTGACCTTGGATAAGTTACTTAAATTTGACAAAAGCTCCATTTATACAAGCTTTAAAAAGAGGGTAAATCTACCTTTCAGGCCTTTTATGCAAGTGTATGAAGTACAAAGTGACATGATATATGTAAATTGTGTGACTGTTAATGAGCAAGCAGGAAGTAATTCCTCTCCCTTATGACGCAGGCAAAAGTGGGAAAAAGAAAAAAAGAAAAAAAAAAAGAAAGTCTGTGAAGGCTCCTAAAAGAAAATACACAATTCAGTGACCTCTGTACATCAACAGCAAACTTGAAATGCTCGTATTAAGTATGGGCATAGAAAATGAAAATGGCAAGGAGAGAAAAGTGACCACTGCAAATATTAGGTGTAAGAAAAATATGAGTGAAATATCTTCATTTTCCTGTCATAATGGGAAGGTCTTCAAAGAAGATCAGTTCTTCTGATGTTTATGGATAAATGCCCTTTCCTATAAAAATTCCTAATGTAAAAAATCTTCCCCACCTTTTGTGTGTGTGTGTGTGTGTGTGTGTGTGTGTGTGTGTGTGTGTGTGCGTGGCAATTTCTGTTCACTCTTTTCAGCATTTTGAAATTGTATGTTAGGTAAATGGGCCATGTGTCCGTATCCATACTGAGGAGTTGATAACAGTACACATCTTCATGAAGTTTAAATGTCAAATGTATTAGTCAGTTGCCAAAACCTTAAATTCATGCTGGCCATAGTCCAAAAATAAGGTTAATGGGAGTACAACAGCCTCAGGCATGGCTGCATCCAGACGATCAAATCATATCAGGACTCTGTCTCTCTTTCTTGACTGAAAAGACAAATCGGTGATAGAAAGGGCTGGTGAGTCTATCAGGCTTTCTTATGTATTATATGGGAAAAAAATCTCAGAAAGGCCATGGGGAAAGTTTCTCTTTCTATCCAGTTCTAGTAGAAGTTTCCCAGCTATATCCCAGTAACCATTGAAGGTTCTGCATCCATTTCTGAACCACTCACTGCAGTCAGAGTGCCAGAATTAAACTGAATTATAGATTAAAGGTGTCTAGTTAAAGTCTGATTCTGGAAAGACTTTTGAGCATTTTTCCCTTTCCAAGATGACTGCAGTTTGAATAAAGTGTTGGCATTTCAAACAATAATTGAATGTTATGGGAATTAATAGAGTAGGACATGTTATGTTTACAGGAGAAATTGTAACTGTTCAAATGTTGTGCTTAGAAGCTCTTTTGAAATTTAGTTTCTACCATTGTTATACTTTATGGTGGAGAGATCAAACAGTATTTAAAGATGAAATCAAGAGAGCACAAAATAAATGAAAACCTGTTGAGGTCAGTAGACCGGGAAAAGGGAGAAGCAGAATTTCCTTGAATGCTAATCTGCAAAAGGATGTTTGCCTTTCGAAGTACGAGACTCATCGACTAAAAAAAATCATGTAGTTGCCTCCCCTCATTTCTAGAAGCTTTCGATGAGCAGAAACTGAGACACTCACCCCTTTTTTTCAGTGTTTGGCCATTGTTGGTTTCCCCAGGCTCCTTCATTGATTGGACACCCAGTCGTTTTGCTTCCTATCTGCAGGTCATCCTTTAATATCTTTCTAGCGTTCAAATGCCTTAGCGATATTCAGACCTTCTTTCCTCTGGACTGAATGAAGGAGTGGAAAGTTTACTAGATTCAGAATCACCTCTGGGGGACTTGAGCAAGTTTCTTATTACACCTTGGGCATGAAAAACTCAGTTTTTTTCTACTTGCGTAGAGAAACCCCAGTTCTTCCCAAGCTGTGTGTTTCTTCCTTGCGAGTCTCCTTTACTACTCACACAAAGTATTCACTTCGCTTCTGGTGACCAGATGTGTGGAGGTTCTGCTCCATGCCAAGCAATCCTCTGTGACAGCAGCTGGGTGTCTTACAATGCCACTCACTTCTGACACTGTCTACCTGGAGGCAGCATCAGATCCCACAGGTTAAGGGCTCAGTCCCACAAGACTCCCTCCCCATCTCAAGCCTCCCCGGGCCCCACCAACACACACCTCACACTCCAGTCAAAAGCAGAGGTTATCACTTGTGCTCCTGACTAATGAGCTCTAGGTTGGAGGTTCCAATGAACTCCTTCTAGGGTTTGATTAATTTGCAAGCACGGTTCACACAGCTCAGAGAAACACTTAATGTTTACCAGTTTGTTAAAGGGTAGGATAAAGGATACAGATGGGCATTCAGATGGCAGAGAAACATAGGACCAGGTACGAGGCCGGGGGCGCGGGGTGTGGTGCTTCTATGCCCTCTCCCAGCACCTCCACATATTCACCCACCTGGAAACTCACCAAACCCTGTACTTTTGGGATTTTACGGGGGCTTCCTCATGTCGGCATGATGGGTCATTATCTCCATTTCCAGCCCTTTTCGCTCCTCAAGAGGATGGCCAGCAGGGCTGAAAATGCCACACTTCTCATCGTGGCTTGTCTTTCTGGTGAGCAGCCCTCATCCAGGAGCCACCCAGAGTCAACTCATTAGAACAAAAGATACTCCTATCACCAGGGAAATTACAAGGCTTTTAGGAGCTGTGGGCCAGGACTCGGGACAGAGTCCAATATATATTTTTATTATGTCATACACCTGCCCAATTTTTTTTTTTTTTTTGAAAAGGTTTATAAGAACAAAATAGGCAGCCCTGAGCTCCCAAACGCTCCATTCCCTAAGTCTTCCCATGTTGTCCTGGATCCTCTCCCAGGACCCTCGGGAAAATTCAGTGATTCAGTCACTAGAAGGTAAAGACCAGGGCTGTGCTCCACCACTGCAGCTAGAGTAAGTCCTGCCTGGTGGGTGCTTGAGCGCTCCTGTTTGTTCAACATTCTGACTCTCCACCTGGCTCCAGCCCATTCTCTCCACCTGACAGTGCAGGCCTCACACTGTTAGATCTTCTGATTTAGAAGAAGCATGGGAAATCTTGATTTGTATATGAAATTTTACCAAAGTGTTGGATTTGGAAATGAATTAAAATATTAATATACTTAAAGCAAAAATGATTGAGAATAGATTTGAAAAAAGAGGACAATTAAATTAGTTCTGGGCTGAAAAAACAGAATGGACAAAAGCAGGGAGGCCTCTCTGTTTACACCGAGTTTAAGATATTTTAAATGGACACTTCCCAGCCCAGGCATGGTCAGTTTATTCTTTGATGGACCCACTCAGGGTTTGTCCTACACAGTATTTTAAAAATAACAGACCATTTAGTTCATGAATATTCTGTAAATTTTTTTTTTTTTTTTTTTTTGCGGTACGCGGGCCTCTCACTGCTGTGACCTCTCCCGTTGCGGAGCACAGGCTCCGGACGCGCAGGCCCAGCAGCCATGGCTCACGGGCCCAGGGATCTTCCCGGACCGGGGCACGAACCCGTGTCCCCTGCATCGGCAGGCGGACTCTCAACCACTGCGCCACCAGGGAAACCCAGGTGGCAATTTTATATAGGGTGGATGTGAAAGACCTCTCTGTTATGGTGACATTTGAGCCAAGAACCAAAGATGTAGAGAGAGAGCCATGATCGGAGAAGAGAATTCTGGGCAGAGGGAACAGGGAAGCAGGACCCCTGAAGTGGGAGTGTGCCTGGCCTGATGGAGATGATTGTAAAATTCCAGCTGATGCCCTGGGACTGGGGTGTAGTGGAGCTGTGGGAAGGGGTCAGATGATACATGTAGTTTGATGACATTTGTGGGTCAGTTGAATATGTGCTGTGAAGGCCAGAGAGGAATAAGAATGACTCCAGATTTGAGACCTAAACAACTGAAGGTGTGAATCCGTCGTTTACTGAGATAGAGAGACCACATAAAAGCAGTTGGTTTGTTCATTACCATTAAAAAAATGAAAAAAAGAATCTCTAAATAGTAGCAACACAATTAGTACTGCGAAACAAAGGAGGAAAGAATCCGACCACATTTTCTATCTCCCGCTCACTTGGGGTACACGTTCCTAGAGAGGAATGGCAGGCGGAATTGCACACACTATTTCCATCCTTGCTCTCTTTGTAGTTGTTATGTGTGATAAATGTGTGAACGAAGTAACACCTTACTAGAATGACAGAGCTAGAAGTAGGAAAAAATATAACAAGGTGTAATTGATGTATATGGTGTCCACTGCAATTTCTAACTATCATTTCTTATTTGATTACATTTTATATTACAATGTTTTTCATTAGGTGGTGCCTCGACATAAACCCCTTCACAATGTTGAAATCTCCCTGAGCCCTGTATGCCTGGAAAATAGCAGTGGTCAAGAAATCTCTCCACCCTTCTGTCTTCTGGGAAACGGCTTACTGCAAAGAACTACAAGCCTCATGGGACTTAGATAAGATTTTTAGATGTTTTCCCCCCTCCCCCTTCCTTGTTTATAAGGCCAGATCCTCCAAATCCTCATTCTTTGTCTTATTAATGATTAGCTGACTTTTTGCCCCCACTATCCAATCTGGACAAAATACGCACTAACTTGACTTAGCGAAACTAATCAGACCCCAGGACATTGACTCAACTTTCAGCAAGCCTTGGGGAGCAGAACAACACGTCCGTCTTTTTTTTTTTTTTTTCTTTTCTTTTTTTAATGTGGACCATTTGTAAAGTCTTTATTGAATTTGTTACAATATGGCTTCTGTTTTATGTTTTGATTTTTTGGTTGTGAGGTATGTGGGATCTTAGTTCCCTGACCAGGGATCAAACCCACACCCGCTGCATTGCCAGGTGAAGTCCCAACAGCTGGACCACCAGGGAAGTCCCAGAACAGCACCTCCTTAATGGTTCCTACTGAGAACAGGCTGCCCTCAGGGAAACACATTCCTGATGAGCTATCCAAGATCACCCCCTTTTATCCCACTCCCCTACAAATAGTCCACATTCCCCATTTGCAGTACTCCTTCTCTACATGGCAGTAGTATTTTTGAATCAATTCTCTCCTTATCTAAGCCCAGATCTGTTTGCCACTTGACAACCTTTATTAATTAGTAGCTTATCATTGTCTGTTTATGTATTCATTCATTTATATTCGACAGCTATTTATTTGATCTGTCCTCTGTGTACATTCATGGGGATAAAGCTGTGAACAAAACAAACATAGTCCCTTTTCTGTTAGAGCTTGAATTCTAGTTTAGGGAGAGATAAATAAGTGAAATATTTAATAAAGAGTATGGTTCTTCATGCTATGGAGAAAATTAAATCTAGCAAGAGAGAGATGGGTTTGGAGGGTTACATTCTTAAGGACAGTGGCTGGGGATACATTTGGGTTATTTCTACGTTTTAGAGCTGAAAGGAAGTGGAGACTTTGGGTCTCTAATCCTCAGGTTTATAAATGGTAATTATCGAGATTTCTAAACACAAGTGATGCTCACAGTTGAGAAAGGAAGCCCCCTGACCATTTGGAGACATTTATTTACACTTGATTGCTTTGTTTCAAATCAAGATCATGGAAGTGAGCAGAGATAAGTAAGATTTCTGGAGTGGAGTTCTTGAGGATAAGGCTGTTCTCCAGCTGGCATAACCAAGAGAGATTCGCAATCCAGATACCTCAGTCCAGTGTTGCACTAACACTAACAATAAAAGTGGATGTTAGTGGATCATCTCCAGCCAGTTTTTGGTCATTTTCTTTTGGATTTTATCACTCCCGAAGAAAACCATGTCCTAGTCAATTACCAACAAACCCAAAATAAAGTTTGGTTGATGTTTTAGGAAGTCACGTATCCTAGCATCTTCTTGAGTCAATTATTTGAAGTGAAGTGTTTTTCAGGGTTTCGACAGTGTTTTGTAGCATTGTAACTTACTTAAGTAAAACATTCTCTTTTAAATGCTCTGTGTTACACATCAGTCAGATTCTGAGACAGTTTAACTGTTTAAAAAAATGACACTGTGACTGAGTGCAAGTTGAAAGCTTTTTGTTTCATGGAAGTGAAATAGCTGAAAATTTGAAGTCTCAGAGGCCATATTTATAAATTCATTGAGATTATTTATAATTAGTACTTGGTATTTTCTCAACAGACCCATCCATCTGTAAGCAGACAGTATAAATCAAATGAAGATGTAAGGACTGATTACGACCAAGGTTCCCCAGACTGCGACACTAAATCCCAAGGCAACATTAACTATTCTATATTTCTTTTATAGAGCCCAAGAAAATAGCCCAGGTGGAGCTTAGGTATTTTTTTCCCCATTATATCTGGCCCCAAATATTCCATCAGTGTCTAATAAATTTCTCATAACTGGCTTTAGAATTATACTGCAGAGCTTTCAAATGGGTAGCCCTCAGAAAAAAATGGATAAATTGGAAAGCTTGTATCAAATCTAGTAGGTTGATCCTCTTTGGGACAAATGCTCGGAGATGCAGCTACATCAACTCCCCAGACACTTTTAAGGTAGCTATAGCTGGTATTTAAACTCACTCTGCCATTATATTCCAGATCACTCAAGAAACAACAATACAATGTAATCACTAAGCTATTGCATCTTGCCACCCCTGCCCCAAATTATAGTAAATTATGAAAACTGCTGAAATTGCTCAATATTGTCTAAACTGTCCATGAACTATAGCTCATGGTTATGGTTGTAATGCCTGTTACTAAGCTAGAGCATTATAGGGTAACTCCTGCCTTTTGGAGCACTTTAACCAGTATGTATAATACTTGCGCTTATCCTGGTAGGCGAAGCTATTAATAATAGGGGGTGAGGGTGGGAATAATACTTGTTTAGTTTAAAAAGCGAGTTTGAAATTATGTTTTGGATTTTCCTATTTTGTTCCCCTCAAAATCAGGTTCAAACACTGGGGACCTCTCATTTCCTGTTCTGCTGTCTTCCCCTATTTAGGGATACACATAAATCATGAAATTTTTTCATCTTAGCTCACCACCATGGCCTGAATCTGTGTGGTTACTTAAGGCAGATGTTGGTGTGTTGATTGCTGAGCAAATGAGCAGATTTTAATGGGCTTATTGGATTCAGCCTTCAAAAGACTTAAAAAAGTTCTAGAATATAACTTCAACTATTTCAGTTATTTAGCCAGTCAGTGGGATTATCTTCTGCACAATTGACCAATTGAACAGTTATCAACCTGGAAAACAATGAAAGCTTCAAGTGGTCAAATATTGACTGTGCAGCCATGGCCTTTGTTAGAGCAGGACTTGAAATTAAAAATGGACTGAATCATTCGCTGACTGACGGATTACATGGAGATCCGAGCCATCCACATGGCTTCCCAAAGGGGAGGATTTAAGAGAGAATAGTATCACTCATGTTCACTAATGCTAGAGACTAGTACAGTTTCAAAGTTGTGATGTGTGATGTGTGACACAGGATTGGAACGCAGTTGGCTGTATCTAAAGCGAACTGCTTTTCTGTGAGTATTTTTCAAAGGGAACGGATTATATTAAAGGCAGATGCCTCTGTTCCACCTGATTTTGCTACTTGCAAAAATTTGCAGTGGTTTCTCATTGGAATGGCTGTTGTTTGCATTGCTGATGCATCCAGTTTGCCGTTGGAAAATCTGCTGTAGCAGATTAAACTCCTAGCAGCACAAACATTTATTTGTTCATTCATTCAACAACAATTATTGAGGACCCATTTCATGAGAAGACTGCGGTAGGTACTGGGGATAAAACTATAAATAAGACTCAATTCTAAAGGAACTTTCTGTGTAGTATGACATATAAATTAGTGAACGTTTAAAACTGAGTGTAATGATTGCTATGGTTAATATAAAGGTCAAGATGCATGGGAGTTGATTACAGGGTCACCCAATCAATCTTGGTTAAGGAGGACTTCTCAGAGGAAGTGGTGTCTAAGCTGACTGATAAAAGGAAAATAAGTAGGAGTTAGTCAGGTAGAAGTAAGTGTGGGTTTAGAGAAGAGAGTTTCCCACCAAAAGGCCCACCATGGGCAAAGTTCCTTACCTGAGAGGGAGCATGGGATTGTCTCAGAAAAATTGCCCATAATGTCACGATCATGGAATTTGGAGCAAGAGAGTACCTGGGGCCACGTGACAAAGAGCACTGTCAGATGTAAAAAGCCTGTGGAACGTTGTGCAAAGTTTAGTGAGGGACTGTTGAAAGCTTGTAAGCAAAACATTGGAACAGCAGAAACTTTAAGGGTGGGAGATAGGGCAGAAATTCATTAGCAAAACTTAAAAAGAAAAAAAAGCCCTTCAACTTTTATTTTAATCAGATGTCCGTTTACTCTTCTAGAATAATAAAATACAGCCAGCTGAGCCTGAGAGCTAGTAGTATGGATTTTCTATATTTTCCAGCACCATGAAGAAAAGTTATTGTGACTAATTATAGTGCTTATTTGAATGCAGTCATGCCCATATTGCATGAAGAGTTCTAGCTCTCTTCTGCATACTCAGTGAGACAGCCAAATAACAGCTTTGTGTACATAATTTCTTCCCCATATTTAAATTTTAAAATTAGCAAGTGAAATTGCAATAGCACAGCTCTTCTCTCTTCTGCTATGGGAATGAATTTAGTCTTTAAAAATTCCAGCCAAAAATATGAGAGTGAATAGTTAGAGTAAAGCTGACCTTGCGGTGTACATCTGGTTCTTTCCATGATTGCTTTAATTGTGGAGTAAAAAATCCCTAGGAAACAAATAAAAAATGTATTGGAACAGATTATATTATTGCATCTCATGAACTTTTGAGGGGCCGTCCAGAAGCACACCCAGAGTTGCCTCATTACAACAAAAGATGCTCCTAGCGGTCTTATGACTTGGGAAGCTACAAGGTTTTCAGGGGCCTTGTGTTAGGGATGGGGTCAGAGACCACATATTAGAAGAAGAGATGTTCCTAGTGCTCTAATCACTTAGGAATTGACAAGGATTTCGGGAGTTTTGTGCCAGGATGTGGGCACAGACCAATGTATATTTTTTCTGTTACCTCGCAACACCCTGTATATTTTTTGATAACCATACAAAAAGGGGATCTAGGAATATTTTCCACGGAGAATCTAACATTTTCTTTTCTCTTCTACCCACTTCTGTCACATGAGCTGCAAAGTGTCTTTTTCCACAAGTTTTCAGAATTTCCCGCATTTCTATAACGTCTAGTGCTTTCTAGTACTTTCCTACGCTCCCTCTCAATCCATTCTTGTATCCTGTAGATTGACCCAGCTTCTCTCTAGCAATTTGTTCTTTAGAAAGGAAAAGAAGGGAGAAGACAGTTGTGCTAATTATGAGACCCTCTGAGAAGGACGGGGGAGGGTGGAAAGACCGTCAATATTCCCCAGTTAATTTGTGTCCCACTGCATATAGAGAAATTCTAATACCTGTCCGTGGGACCAGATTTTTCATTTCTAAGATACCAATCACATTTTTTGTACATATGTCAGTGAAATTTAAAAATAAAATAAGTTTTGTCAAAATGAGAAACTAGTTCTATGATTGTTAGACAACTAAATTAGGCCTTTGGGCTTAAATTGTTTTCTAGTCTGCTTTAGATCTTATCACACTCTTTTTACTTTCACTTCGTATGCTGTTCTAAATCTTAGCATAGCTCCTTTTCTTAGAAATCAAAGCTAAGCTTTGAAATTACAGTTAATTATGTTTCTAATTGTCAAACAAAAGAATTCACCTATAAATTAAAATGCAAGAAACATGTTATCACTCAATAATATTCAGAGTTGGGAATTAAAGACAGTATTCATTAAAAGACTGAAAAGAAGAACAAAGCTATCACAAGTGCTAATTCTTGTTCTTGAGAAAAATCTAAGAATACTTTTTCTCTAATTCTTTGTGAATTAAAAAGGGGCTTTGACAGCTGATTGTGTTTATAATTCATGGAAAATTTCAGGTTTATTGTTAGAAAATTATAATACTGTTAAGAACAATGGCAAAGCCAAATGTTTACCATATAATTACCATTCTCCTAGTAAATTTGTGATTAGAGAGAAAGAAAATTAGACAAAGAAACTCTCAAAAAAATCGTATGTGTCAAGGACCTCTGTCCAAAAAGTAGCATTTCACAGTAATCATTATAATTTTAAAAAGACCTAAGGATCTTTGCCCCTTGTAATTATATTGAAGATGGTTTTTGATTTGGGGGGACATTTTGGGAAAAGACATGTTAATTAATGAGTATAAAAGATATCAAAGGATAGAGGTCACTGTTCTAAGATTTAAAACATCTGTCTCAAAATATACCTTGATTTCCCAGTAGACTCCTCCTTTAGATGTTCCAGCTGTTCTGTCCATTCCAATTACCAAGACTAAGGGAGAGGTTTTCCTCATATTCTTGGATTACTGTGATAATGTGGTCTCTCAATCCAACCTCTCCCCATCCAGCTTTTATCCTACTAAAAGATTAATTTTTCTAAGTGATTACTCTCATTCTACGCAACAATGAACTTTTACGTAGTGTGCTTCCTTACTTCACATGTGCACCCCTCACTCTCTCTGCTGAGGTAGAACGTACCCCTTCTACAGGAGGCTCAATGACTCTCCATGGAAACCACTGTCTGACAGAAGGAGCTTTGGACCAGGAGTTAGAAAGCCTGGCCCTTATCTTTTTTTGCTGTATGTACTTAAGTAACTCACTTTCTTTCAGCCTCACTTTCCTTATCTGTGAAACAGGTATAACAACTCCAATATCGCAGAGTGATTGTGAAGAGCAGCAAGTGGAAAAGTTCTAGCATATCAATCAATATTCCAATCAATATATATTATTTAGTGATTGTAAACCCTTTGAGAAAACTTTCCGTGGTTCCTCATTGCCTCCTGGACCTACCAAGTTGCGATTCCGGATCCTGAAATTTTTAAACCCCTGATTATCTGGCCCAGTCTAGGTACGATTGCAACTTTTAAATCATCATTAACAATTATCAAATGCATATTATATGCTAGGCACTATGGCAAATTAGTACCCATTTTCACATTTAGACATCACAACCCTCTTATAAAAAAGTGCCATTTTCATGTCTTTTTATGGATGAGGAAATGAGGCTGAGAGAGGTTAGATAACTTGCCCAACTTTAAATGGCTGGAACTAGACAGTTCCATAACAGAATGCGATGTCTTAGCTGCTGGCAAGATTTCTCATTTGCCTGGGCTGACTAACTGTTGTCACTGAACATACTATATACATTTATGCACCTTTTGTTGTATTTATTCACTCCTCCAAGCCTATCCTTTTCTCTTTCTCTCTGCATCTTCAAATTACGTTATTATGACGTGTGCATTTTCCATTCCCTGCTTTTTAAGTACACCCAAACCTAAACTCTCACATTCACTGAGCACTTTTGTATTGTACTGACCAGAACCACACTGGAGTGTGTTACCTTTTGTTTTCTCTGATCCATTCATATGCTTAAAAACTGCTAAGCAGGGTCTTCCCCTGGAGTGAAGGCCATGTCTTCTACCTCTATTCCCATATCCTAAATTGTGCCGAAAAAAACAATGGACTATAGACAGCATGCAAATGCATAGAAAGAATAATTGTTGAATTCTGTAATGATTTTTTTGAGATTTGCGGTCTTGCATTGTTCTGGAGGCTGTCTATTCAAGTCCTATCAGTCAGAAGCAACTCTTCTCTTTCTGGAATAAGTCCAGGTTCTAGCACATGCTTCCTCAGCTCCTCAGGCCACCATTCTGCTGTCTGCACTCTTTCTTCCACTACATGACTAGCAAAACCATAGCACATCAACACAGCAAGGTTATTAGCACTGATGCAGTTGAGATACAGAACGTTTCCTTTGCCAAAGGATTTACGGTATAAGTCCTCAATTTAAGGCCGTATGTTGTGTTGCTTTCCTATCAGGAAGAATAGAGAGGTCCTTGAGTAACCTACTCATAAGGTCCCTCCTTATTCTGCTCCAGCAAATAAGATCCCTTAGCCAAACAACCCTCCTTGTTGTGGGGACGAGCACAGTTCCTACTTATCCTTGAGCAGTAGGCTTTCGTTCCCTGGCGGCCCATGGATTTATTCAAATAAACCAACCACATCTGTCCTTTGGAACCAAGGGTCACCTCGTCTTCTTGATACTACAAAGCCTCCTTCCAACAGCCTTTGGTTGTTCACTCTGTTCTCCAGTGCAACCCCCATGTGGTCCCGTGTGGTGCTGTTTCCTCCTTCCCTGGGTTGTGAGTACATGTGACTAATAAGCTGCATTTGATGTCATTTGTCCAGGGTTGGATGTTAGGTGTTTGGCCATCCCCATAATCCTAGGGCAGGAATCTATCCTTTACTAATGGAGCAAAGAGGAAGTGATTAAAACAGCATTCCTCGTGGAGACTTTTATGACAACACCACTATCGTCCCATGTCCATTCCCTTCTTTTTTTTTTTTTTTTTTTTTTTTTTTT
>NW_006772616.1:5004399-5055916 GCF_000442215.2 Lipotes vexillifer | reverse complement strand
TGCGGTACGTGGGCCTCTCACTGTTGTGGCCTCTCCCGTTGCAGAGCACAGGCTCCGGACGCGCAGGCTCAGCGGCCATGGCTCCGTGGCATGTGGGATCTTCCCGGACTGGGGCACGAACCCGTGTCCCCTGCATCGGCAGGCGGACTCTCAACCACTGCGCCACCAGGGAAGCCCCCCATTCCCTTCTTAATCCCTGGTGGCCACAAATCTTTTCTTCATTTCCATGATTTTTTTTCTTTTTCAATCTCAAGAATGTTAAATGGAATCATACAATGTATAATTTGGGTGGCTTGGCTTTTTTCACTCAGCATAATTCTCTGGAAATTTATCCAGGTTGCTACATGTAACCGTTCTTCATTACTTTTTACTGCTGAGTAGAATTTCAAGGTATAGATGTACCACTGTTTGTTTAACCATTCACCACTGAAGGACATCTGGATTTTTCCAGCTTTTGGCTATTGTGAATGAAGCTGCTGTAAACATTCTTGTACAGAATTTGTGTAAACATAAGTTTTAATTTCCCTGGGGTAAATGCTCAAGGGTACAATTACTGAGTCATAGAGCAGTTGCATATTTAGTTTTTTAAGAAGCTGCCAAACAGTTTTCCACTGTGGCCTCACCACTTTACGTGGCCATCACCAATTTTTTAGTGACTCCATTTTTCCTCATCCTCAGCAGCCTTTATGGCTGTCACTGCCATTTTAGTCTTTCTGATAGGAGTATGGTTATATCTCATTGTAGTTTTAATTTTCATTTCCCTAATGATATTAAACATCTTTTCATGGGCTTGTCTGTCCTTTTTGGTGAAACATCTCTTCATACCTTTTGCCCATTTTTGAATTGAGTTGTGTGTCCTTTTAGTATTCGGGTTTTGAGAGTTTTTTTTTTTAATATATTCTAGTTCTTAGTTCCTGACAAGATATGTGGTTTGCTAATATTTTCTCCCATTCTGTGCATCAGATAACTTTTTGAGTCACCTTTTTAAATCTCTGGAGTCAGTTGTAGGAATCTTCTGTGTCTAGATTAAAAAGGGCTACCTTCAATTTGAAAGTCTCTAGCAGGGTTGAAATGAAATACTAGAGGTACTATACTAATCACACGAATGTGCTCTTGTGGAATGAATCCCAAATTAGAAACTAAAGACCTTGATTCTAGTCCTGGCTCAGTCAGTAAATGGGAGTCACTTGGTTTCTCTGGGCCTCAGTTTCTTTATTTGTAAGAAAGGAACAAGCACCTAAAATTCTCTACTGTTCTCCTTTTCTATGATTCTAAGTTTAGTAGATAAGCTGAACAGAGTGAAACCAGTTTTTCTTTCAAGACAAATATACTAATTTCTAAGTTTTGAGACAACTGAGAGACTGAGATGAAGTATCTCTTTTCTTCTTTTCTTAAATTGAAAAATTTCCAAAATATCGCATGGCAGCATATTGACCTTCAGAACTCCCTTGCCTTTTCCCCTTCCTGGCAGTGTTATATTTCATCCTCTTTGCAGGGTTGTTTATAAAGCAAAAGTTTTAATTTTGATGAAGTCCGCTTTATTATTTTTTTCCCTTTTATGGATCATACATTTAGTGTCAAGTCTAAAAACTCTTTGATAAGCCTAATACCCTGAACATTTTCTATTACGTTTTTCTAAACGTTTTATGTTTTACATTTTATGTTTAAGTCTGTTGTCCATTTTGAGTTAATTTTTGTAGTGTGTGAGACTTAAACTGACGTTCTTTTTCCATCCCCTATGGTCGTCCACTTGCTCAAGCACCTTTTACTGAAAAGGCTATTTTTTTTTCCATTGAATTACTTTGCACCTTTCTCAAAAATCATTTTGTATATTTGAATGAGTCTGCTCCTGAATTCTCTGTTTTGTTCCATTGATTTATGTTTATCCTGCCACCAATATCACTTGGTCTTGGTTACTGTACATGTATAATAAATCCTGAAATTGCAAAGAATATTTCCTTCCACCACTCTATTCTTTTTTTCTATATATTTTTAACTACGTTAGTGCCCTTGTCTTTAAGTATAAATTTTAGAATAAGGCAATATTTATCTACAAAAAAAAATGCTACTTTTTAAAATAGGAATTGCATCAATGTATGTAAACTTGGGGAGAATTAACATCTTTGCTACATTGAATCTTCTGATCCAAGAAATGTTATATCTCTCAATTTATTTAAATCTTCTTTGACTTCCTTCATTAGTGTTAGTTTTCAGCATACGAGTTTTGTTAGATTTGCACCTAAGTATTTCATTTCTTTGAGCCGTTGTAAGGGGTATTATATGTAAAAAATTTTGGTTCCCGGGTGTTCATTGTTAATACATCAAAATGTAATTGGAGTTTTTTCTTTTCTTAATAAATTCATTTATTTTATTTATTTTAATTTTGGCTGCGTTGGGTCTTCGTTGCTGCGTGCGGGCTTTCTCTAGTTGCGGCGAGCGGGGGCTGCTCTTCGTTGTGGTATGCGAGCTTCTCGTTGCAGTGGCTTCTCTTGTTGCGGAGCACGGGCTCTAGGCACGTGGGCTTCAGTAGTTGTGACACGCGGGCTTCAGTAGTTGTTACACACGGGCTCAGTAGTTGTGGCACATGGGCTTAGTTGCTCCGCGGCATGTGGGATCTTCCCGGACCAGGGCTTGAACCCGTGTCCCCTGCATTGGCAGCTGGATTCTTAACCGCTGCACCACCAGGGAAGCCCTGTAATTGGCTTTTGTATGTTTATTCTGTATCTTGTGACCTTGATGAATTCCCTTATTAGTTCTACCTTTTTTGGAGATTTTTTTTGGTAATTTTCTACATAGACAATTATATCCACTGTAAATAAATGTAAAAGAAGAGTTTCAGTTCTCCTTTCTAATTTGTATACTTTTATTTCCTTTTCTTGCCCTGTCATGTTGGCTAGAACTTGCACCACTATGTTGAATCAGAGTGGTGAGAGCAGGCAGAATGGCCTTGTTCCCAATCTTAGAGGGAAAGGATTTATTCTTTGACCATTAAATATGTTAGTTGAAAGTTTTTGCAGGTAACTTTTTCAAGTTGTTGTAGTTCCCTTCTGTTCCTATTTTTCTGAGAGTTTGTATCATGAATGTGTACTGCATTATGTGGAACCCTTTCTCTCTATAGATTCATATGATCTGTTAATTATTCTTCTTTAGCTTAGTGATATGGTGGATTATACTGATTATTTTCCTAGTTTTTGGAACAGCCTTGCATTTGGGGAATCAGTGCTACTTAGTCACGGTATATAATCCTCTTTATACATTGCTGAAATCTATTTGCTAACTTTTTAAAGAATTATTTTGGTCTATATTTATGAAGAATATTGATATGTCCTTTTCCTTTATTGTACTGTCTGTCTGATTTTGGTATCAGGGTAATTCTAGTTTTATAAAATGAACTGGAAGTGTTTTCTTTTGCATTTTCTGGGAGAGATTGTTTATAACTGGTGTTAATTCTTCCTTAAACATTTTGTAGAATTATCCAGTTAAACCACCTAGCCATGGAGTTTTCTTTGGAAGTTTTTAATTGTGAAAGAATTCAATTTACTTAATAGGTATAGGGTTATTAAAATGATCTGTTTCATATTTGGTGTGATGTGCTACACTGATGTTTTTGGAGGAATTGGTCTGTCTCATGTAAATTATCAAATTTATGTGTGCAGAGTTTTTGTACTATTTACTTTTTATTCTTTTGATTTTTGAAGTATCTGTAGTGATAGCTCTTGTTTTTTTATGATATTGGATCTTTGTCTCTTCTTAATTTTTTCATTGTCAAGCTTGTTAGTTTTGTCGGTTTTATTGATCTTTGAAATGAACCAGTTGTTTGTTTCATTGATTTTTTTCCTCTATTATTTTCCTGTTCTCAATTACATTGATTTTTGCATTTCTTTTTATTATTTTCCTCCTTATTCTTGACTTGGATTTATTTTGCTATTTTTTTCAAGGTTCCTATGATAGGATCTTAAACTATTAGAGACTTTCTTCTTTTCCAGCATATGCAGTTACTGCTGTAAATGTTCTTCTCAACACTTGTTTGTCTGTATCCCACATATGTTGAAATATTATATTTTCAGTTTCATTCAGTTCAATTTTTCTTTTCTCATTTGAGACTTTCTCTTTGGCTGATCTGTTATTAGAAGTGTGTTGTTTAGTTTCCAAATATCTGGAGGTTTTTTTCCTCTTATCTTTCTCTTATTTTGTGATTCCATCATAGTCAAGAACATACTCCGTAAGTTTTCAGTTCTTTAAATTTTTTGAGATTTTTTTTATAGCCCAGGATATAGTGTGTCGTCATATATGTCCATGGGCACATGAAAAACACATGCATTCTGCGGTTGTTCTGCAGAATGGTCTGTAATTGTCAATTAGGTCCTACTGGTTGGCGATGTTGAGTTCTTCTGTATTCTTGCTCATATTTTGACTTGCTATTTTATCAGTCACTGAGGACGGTCACTGAAGTCTCCAACTATAATTACAGATTTTCCTGTTTCTCCTTTCAGTTCTACTCGTGTTTGCTTCACATATTTTGCATCTCTGTTGTTTGCTGCATACATATTTAGGGCTGGTATGTCTTTGGGGACCCTACTAACATTATACGATGTTCTTCTCTGACTCTGATAATATTCATAGTTCTGAAGTGTACCTTATCTGATATTAATATAGACACTTCTCCATTCATTTGATTAATCTTTTGTATCTTCTTACTTTTAACTACCTGTGTTACTATTTTTGAAGTGAGTTTCTTATAGATTGTTGGGTCATGATTATAAATTCAGTCTGGCAATCTCTGCCTTTTAATTGGTGAATTTCAATGATTTATATTTACATTTAATGCAATTATTGATGCATTGGAGCTTAAACGTCCTTTTTTGTCCAGATTTCTTTTTCATGTCTTCCTGTTAGTTATATGAATATTTTTATAATTATATTTTAATTTATCTGTAGTATTTGTCAGTGTATTTATTTGCATAGTTTTTAGTGATTACTCTAGGTAGTACATTACATACATGTAATTCATGGCAGTCTACTTGTGCCCTCAATTTATTATTTAGAATAAATCAAAGATATTTTATTTCCCTTTATGTCCCTTTAATCTCCCACATTGGTAACATAATAGTCTTGAATATTCCTTGTAAATGTGTTTCAAACAACATCAGATGGTGTTATAATTTTTTCTTGTTGTAACATAGAGCATAATTTAGAAAACTCAAGAAAGAACGGAAGTCGATTGTATTTATCCCGGTATGCGGGCCTCTCACTGTTGTGGCCTCTCCCGCTGCGGAGCACAGGCTCCGAACGCTCAGGCTCAGCGGCCATGGCTCACGGGCCCAGCTGCTCCGCGGCTTGTGGGGTCTTCCTGGACCAGGGCATGAACCCGTGTCCCCTGCATCGGCAGGCGGACTCCCAGCCACTGCGCCACCGGGGAAGCCCGGGGAAGCCCGGGGAAGCCCCTGTCCATCTTTTTGATTATCATGTTATTTCTACCTTAGGTTCCAAGCTTCCTTCTCTCTTAGTTTCCTTTTAGTTTCTGTTTAGAGAATTTCTTATAGCCATTCTTTTAGAGTAGATCTGAAGGCAACAAATTCTCTGAATTTTCCTTCATCTGAGAACATCTTGATTTCTTCTCCATTCCTGAAGGTATATAGCATGCTGGGTTGATCATTCTTTTGTCTCTGCACTTAAAAATGTGCCACTTCCTTCTGATCTCTGTGGGTTCAGGTGAGAAATCTGCTGTCATTCAAATTGTTGTTTTCTCTATAGGTAATGCATTTATTTCTCTCTAGCTCCTTTCATTTATTTTTTTCTTTGTTTTTAGTTTTCAGAAGTATAATTATATGTGCTTGTGTAAACTTCTTTGGTTTTATCCAGTTTGGAATTTGCTCAGCTTCCAGAATTTTTAGGTTTGTGTTTTTGCCAAATATGGGAACTTTTCAGCCATTACTTTGTCTACTATCTTTTCATTTCTGATTTCTTTTTTTCTCTCCTTTAGGGACTCCCTTGACAATATTGTTAGCTCTTTTGTTATAGTCCCACAGGATCTAGAAACTTTGTTCATTTTTCTGTGTAATTGTATTTTCTTTGTTGTAGAGCTTGGGTAATTTCTATTGTTCTAGCTTCTAGTTTACTAACTTTTTGCTCTGTCCCCTCCATCCTGTTCATAAGCTCATGCATTGAGTTGAAAAATTTTCCACATTAGTGTATTTTTTAGTTCTAAAATTTCCAGTTGGTTTTCTTTATATGTCCCATTTCTTTGCTGAAACAGTCTATTTCTTTCCTGACACTTTCTATTTCTCGTTTGTTTCAAATATGTACTTTATTGCTCATTGAAGCGTTGTTTTTTTTTTTAATGATTGTTGCTTTAAAACAATCTCAGGTAATTCTGATACCTGTGTCACCATGGGGTTGACAGGTATTGTCTTTTTTCATTAAGTTTGAGATCTTCCTGGTTCATTGTACAATAAGTGGGTTTTTGATTAAAACTCGGACATTTTACGTATTGTGTTTTCAGACTCTGGATCTTTACATTTTTAGATGTAAAAGATGTTTTTTTTCACACTGCTATGGCAGTAAGAATGTTTGCTCTTATGGTATTGCCAGGTAGAGGGAGAAGTCTAGATTCTCCACTCTTTCTCCATTAACACCCATTTTAGTGGGTGAACTCCATATTGCTAGGTAAGGGTGGGGATTCCAGATCTCAAGTAGGCTTCACTGATAAGATAGTTACCTGGCTGAAAGGGGTAAGGTTGTTTCTTTGCTACTCCCGTGTGTCTTCTGCTGACATCATGAGTGGAGTCAGGGGCCTCATTACCACCGCGGGGTGGTGGTGAAATTCCTCCTTCTTCTCCAGGTCTCTTCTGACATCACCCCAATGGAGAGTAGGAGTGTATCCTCATTACTGCCAGGTAGAGGTGGAAGTCCAAGCCTCTTACATGGCCTTCATTGACATCACAGGAAGGGGAAATGTGGTAGGTTCATTACTGCCCCTAGGAATAAAAGTCCTAACTCCATACTCAGCCTTCTCTGACGCCGGGCTGGTGGAGGGGGGTTGACGTACCCTATTACAGCCTGGAAAGGGTAGAAGTTGAGGCTCCTGTTTAACACTTGTTGGCATGGGTGGAGGAGGTACCACAGCTTTTTCTGTGATGGTTGGCTAGGGTAGAGTGTTATTGTCTAAAAGTTTTTTTGTCTTGGTAGAATGTCCTTTCCTGGTCCTTTGGTTGGAGACATCAGGCTTTTGTTGGGATATTTTGCCTGTGCCCTTTGGCAGAGTAGTACTCTGTCTGGGATACATAGAAAACCCAGGGAACCAATCACCCTGTGATTCGTTGGGCCCTGAGTTTCCCAGCAAACTTTCAGTCTTGTTATATTTACTTTATATATAATTTCCAGGGTTTTGAGATGTACTTGGTGGTGAAAGCACCTCTACTCCATCTTCCCAAAAGTGGGAGTACTCTGCTCTGTTTTTGTTGTAATTAGACCTCTATTTACTTAATTTTTTTAACTTTAATTTTATATTGGAGAGTATAGTTGATTAACAATGTTGTGTTAGTTTCAGGTGTACAGCAAAGTGATTCAGTTATACATATACATGTATCTATTCTTTTTCAAGTTCTTTTCCCATTTAGGTTAGTACAGAATATTGAGCAGAATCCCCTGTGCTATACAGTAGGTACTTGTTGGTTATCTGTTTTTTTTTTTTCTTAAATTTATTTATTTTTGGCTGTGTTGGGTCTTCATTTCTGTGCGTGGGCTTTCTCTAGTTGCAGCGAGCAGGGACCACTCTCCATCGCAGTGCACGGGCCTCTCACTGTCGCGGCCTCTCTTGTTGCGGAGCACAGGCTCCAGACGCACAGGCTCAGTAGTTGTGGCTCACGGGCCCAGTTGCTCCGTGGCATGTGGGATCCTCCCAGACCAGGGCTTGAACCCGTGTCCCCTGCATTGGCAGGTAGACTCTCAACCACTGCGCCACCAGGGAAGCCCGGTTATCTGTTTTAAATATAGCAGTGTGTATATGTCAATTCCAAACTTCCAATCTATTTACTTTAAATTAGTAGCATTTTTGTCACTAAACAGTTTAGACTTTGATGAATGTTTAATCAATACTGTGGATTTTAGGTGTTAAATTGCATTAATGATTGGGGCTTGTAGGTGATTTATGGAATATAATTTAAAATTTTTTTCCTGGGAAAAATTAGAAGAGAAAAAGCATGGAAAGTGCCAAATGTACTTTCTGATGCACTGAGTAAGCGCTCAGTAAATGTTTGTCACAGTTTTTGTTTGTTTGTTTGTTTGTTTTATAAGACATTGTAGTAAAGACTCTGGATTTGAAGCCTGGGGTGGTCCTACCACTAAATTAGTGTATGTGCTATGGAAAATTACTGGGTTACTATGATCCTCAGTTTCCTTATTTGTCATTTGGGGATAATAAAGACACTATAAAATATTTGTGTGATAATAAAATACAGTGACCCAGAGACTCATTCTCATTTGATTCCCATTGTCACGTAGTAAGTGTTCAATAAATATTAACAGCTGGTGTGGCTGCTGCTGCTATTATACTAAGTTACCTCCAAACAGATACCTAAGCTGCATCTCCTAAGAAGCATTAGGGGGATATTGAGAGAGGGAAGGCATTTTGTTTCTTAACTTTCTTGAAGTAACGTGTGGCTCTCAGCTTATGAAATTTGCACTGACCGTTGCCCTGGTGTAATATCTGCCTCTCACAAAAATGACAAAGAGGGGACATATGTTCGTAGCTTTTAGCCATTAGTATTTTTCCCATCCCTCTTGTTTTCATGATCTCTCAAACTTGAATAAGCTGCTCTGAAATGTTTCCTTCATTCCAAAGCCCCCAGCCTGTCCTTAGTTTCCCTTGCAGCCTGTTCTCTCTAGATAAGCTCTTTATTATGTAGACCCACGTATCCTTGCTAATTCCCTTCTCATTTTCATTTCCCCCTAACTGGACTCTGTCCATTCAGAAGTGTTTAGCATCTGACCAAGTGAGTAAGAATGATTCCTTCTCAGAAACAGTGAGTGATATTTCAAATACTTATAATTTAGTAGCTTTTCATTCAATCACTGACCCATAAAATATTAGCAATAAATAGTGGGGCAGCTTGTAGAAGCCCTGATTTTGTGACATAAACAAGTTTCAAACTACTCCTCCTTTAAAAATCTCAAAGGAAATTATTTTCCAAATTATAACAATCACTACCTGCCTTAAGGGGCTGAACCACTGGCAAGAATTGGTATATTGATGGTTTGTTAAGAGTCTCATTCATTTCCCACTCGATTTCTTACACTTCCAGCCTGATTACTTTCCATTCCCAGAGTGCAGTTATTTCTTCTCTACATGGATGATTTTGTTTCTTTTACACCTGTACAAAAACGATTTCTTACAGTCAGGGGTTAGATACTAATTTAAAGACAATGGTACCAAATCCTGTGGATTTTTCAAAGCAGAAGTTTCATTTCACAGAGAGTTGAATTCTTCTTTCCTTTAATGGAGTTAGTGAGCTAGAATTACATTACACTTTTTGTTCTTCCCAGAACTACGGTTACATAGGTAATTAAATTAAACTAAGGAGCACAATTCATGTCAGCTGTTTTCCTCCCTATAAATTTATCAGTGCAACTGGGGAAATAATTTTATTGAAAATATTAGATTTGGCGCAGGTTGCTTGTAGATATTATTTTTATCTGTCATGTAGGAATTTCTCATCCATTGGTTACCATGAGCAGGGTTGTTTATGAATCAACAAATGCATATAGGGTGGCTTCAGAACATGCCTTTAATGAACAGTACCCTTAAGTACGAAATGCCTTCTCTTCCTGCACGAAGCTTATGAACTATTGCGAAACACAAGGAATGTATACAAATGGAAGCTGAATTAGAAGAAAAGGAATCAGTAATAATCTAGGACAAAGATAAAGAATATCACCAGCTGTGCATGAATAAGAATCACATAATGGGTGGAGACTAAAAGGGTTATTGGAGGGAGAGAGATGCTGAAGGCTTATTAAGGATAAAGATTATCTTTTAAAGACTGTCTATTACCTACCAGGCATTGTGCTAGGCAGTCTATGTTGGATGTTGTCATTTTAGAAAAACTCTAAAATCTGGTTATTTTTAAATCTACTTTTTACATGAAGACAATGCACAGAGACTTTTGATAAATGCTAGCAAGGGGCCCAGGTGAAATTTGAACCCAGAATTATCTGGCTCTGAAACTTAGATTCTGCTTGCAACCCATGCTGCCAAAATATGCCAGGCTATGAGAAGTAAGGCTTGATTTGATTATTAAAACACAAGTAGGAGATAGAAGGAGAGAAAGAGAGTTAAAAAGGGAGAAGGAAGAAAAGTGAATATTTAGGGGTTATAAAAATAACATAAGAATGGAGGCAAAAAAAGTATAAAATGTGTTCAGTGGATAATGCTTATATGGATTTGTCTGGATCAAATGTAGATGATGCTTACAAATGTCATTAAGAGCATAGGCTCTGGATTTTGACAGATCGGTTTAAATTTAAGCTCATCCTTTTATAACTGACCTCTTTTAGACAGATCACAACATCACATAGAATAAATGTGATGATTAAAAATACAACGCTGTTTAGGAGTAGGATTTAGAGAGGTATTTTGTACGTGAAAATTCATCAAGCTATACAATTATGCACATATTAAATGTCAGTAAAATAATTTTTTTTTTTTTTTTTTGGTAAAAGCAGCTAATGTTTGTAACAGTGCTGGCATAGGTAGTAAGCATTCATTTAATGTTAATTAATTGTTTCAATGTACTCAAGGCAGTGAGATATTAGAGTAAGGTTTTAGCAGAACATTGCAGCAGTTGTAGAGGGTCTCTATGCCTTGTGAGGTCAAGGAAGGACAAGAAAGATGAAGATATTTTCAGTGTTGTTGAGGACCTTTGGTCTTTGTGACAGTGTGTAGAATGGATTGGAATGAAGGGTATAAACCAGTAAGGGTATAAACAGAGGGTGTGAATCGGTGAAGAATTTAAACAAAAGGATATAAACCAGTGAGACGAATTACAAGATTTTGGCCATCACTCAGGCATGGGGTACCACGGTTCTGAATCAGACAATGGCAAGAAAAAGACAGAGGATTCCATGAAGGAAAAATCAGTAGCTGGGCAGTGAGATGCGATAGGGAAAAAGAGTAAAGATTCAGAAATGACTTCTGTAGTTTATGCAATAAGAGTGACTTGAAGAGAAAAACTGACAGGGGTGCAATGGTTAACAACTGATGATAAATCAAGTTCCAAGTGTCAGGGTCTCTTTGGCAGCTGGACTCGTCAATCAACAATAGAGGACATGATCCAGGAACAAGTGTGGCTTTACAAGACCCAAGTTGTAACTACATACAATTTAGTGTCTTGTGATTATTACACAAAAGAAAATCCAAAAATGTGGCAATTCAAAATGAGTAACTTTGGATATGATTATATAGGTATTTTATAGTTCTACTTGCTGGTCCTATAATTGAACAGTGCTTTCCTCCCTCAAAACTTAAATTATTCAGGAAAAAACATGTTCATCTAAACCTGTAGAAATGAGTAAAATCCCTGTGTCCAGGGATATTTTCATTACAGGGAATTAGATTTCTGTAATCACAATAGACAGAGTTTACATTAAATGCATGTCACATTTTTGTTTAAGTGAAAGTACATTCTTTTGAAGACCCTATATATTCTCTCCTTCAGACCATTTTTATTCTCTCCTGGACTTACTTTTAGGACATTTAGAAATAAAGTATTAATTATTTTGCATTTATGGGAATAGTTAAGTACATTCTTGAGGACATTCTTACAGATCTACCAAAAGGCTGATTCAGTCATAATATATTGAAAACCCATATGCCTACTCAAAAAAATCCTAGAAACAAAACTTCACACAACACTGAGCAAAGGTCATTTCTATTTCTCTTGGAGTAAAATAAAATAAAATAAATTAAGGATAAGTCAATTTTCAGGTCCAGGGAAAGCGCTCATGTGTGTGTGTGTGTGTGTGTGTGTGTGTGTGTGTGTGTACATGCATGTGCATGCATGTGTGAATATGAAAGGGTGGGAGGAATATTGTAAAACTCCAGTTCTTATTTAAGGGAAATTAATTTTATAATTAAATATTTAGAAAAAATTAGTTCTGTGGCAATGAAATATGTTGAGATGCACGAGACTGACGTTTAAAAATAATTGTGTTGCTCAAGGCTTTTAATTTTTTTCTGAAATCAAACATTAGTATTTGATGCTAGAGTGTGCAAAGAAATGACAATGATGAGGATATTCTTATACCAGTCCTGCCTGAAAAATAACAATACTCTTTCAGCAGTCACCCTTTAGGGTATCCAGTAGAATGTGGGAGTTGAGTCTGGTCATCAAAGAATGTGTCCTTGAAGTTAAGAGCTAGATTGATGCTCTTGGTCTTCAAACCTTCTCTCCCCTCCATCTTCTCCAGACAAAATGCTACTCATTCATTAATGATTGCATCAAAGCAATTTCCTGATTACCACCTAGGTGCGTAGTACTGCCAGATATTATATAAAACAGAAAGAATTGTAAGATATTCTCCCTGTCCTCAAATAGCCTAGTTGGTTACATGGGACATAAACACTTGAAAAGGAAAGCTAATAAAATAAGACATTATGTATAATTTAGTGTGCATAAGGGCATATAAAATCAAATAATTTGGACTTTAAAAGGGAAGGAAGCTAACACTGATGATCCACTTTATGCAAAGCACCATGTAGCATGTCTCTTACTTGAAAAGGGACAGTTCTTTACTGCTGTACCCTCAGCGTCTAGAAGAGTGCCTTCGATTAGTGGATGCTTAAATATTTGTTGAGTAAATGAAGGAATAATTCTCTCATTCAAGCCTCACAAAGTCCCTTTGCAGGAAATATTAGTTTTCCATTTTACAGATGTTAAAACTGAGAACTTGAAACACCAGTCAGAATGGCCATTATCAAAAAATCTACAAACAATAAATGCTGGAGAGGGTGTGGAGAAAAGGGAACCCTCTTGCACTGTTGGTGGGAATATAAATTGATACAGCCACTATGGAGAACAGTATGGAGGTCCCTTAAAAAACTAAAAATAGAACTACCATACAACCCAGCAATCCCACTACTGGGCATATACCCTGAGAAAACCAGAATTCAAAAAGAGTCATGTACCCCAATGTTCATTGCAGCACTGTTTACAATAGCCAGGACATGGAAGCAACCTAAGTATCCATTGACAGATGAATGGATAAAGAAGATGTGACACATGTATACAGTGGAATATTACTCAGCCACAAAAAGAAACGAAACTGAGTTATTTGTAGTGAGATGGATGGACTTAGAGTCTGTCATACAGAGTGAAGTAAATAAGAAAGAGAAAAACAAATACTGTATGCTAACACATATACATGGAATCTAAAACAACAACAAAAAAATTGTTCTACCTAGGGGCAGGACAGGAATAAAGACGCATATGTAGAGAATGGACTTGAGGACACCAGGAAGGGTAAGGGTAAGCTGGGATGAAGTGAGAGAGTGGCATAGACATATATACACTACCAAATGTAAAATAGATAGCTAGTGGGAAGCCGCTGCATAGCACAGGGAGATCAGCTCGGTGCTTTGTGACCACCTAGAGGGGGCGGATAGGGAGGGAGGGAGGGAGACGCCAGAGGGAGGGGATATGGGGATGTATGTATACGTATAGTGGATTCACTTTGTTGTACAGCAGCAACTAACACAACAATGTAAAGCGATTTTACTCCAATAAAGATGTTAAAAAAAAAGGTAAATAATCACATAGTGGCACAAATTAAGATTTAAATTCAAGTCTACCTGTGACCAAAGATCTTACTTGTGCCACAGAAAGCTGGCAGAACTCAGTGAAAATGATGAGGTTCAGTATTGATTTGAACAAAAATATGAAGTCTAAGCAAATTGGCCAAAATCCTACACAAGTTTGATTATTTCTAAAATGAATATTGTAATTGATAATATTAAGCATTGAACTTGTTAGAATTCAGATACATCTGTTCTAAGCTAGTTGATTGCCAGCCTGTCAGTACTTAATTTCCAAATAACACAAGCATTGTTTTCAAATGAATGCTAGGATTTTCCTATAGTTAGAAATGAACAGATGGTAAGAATGACCTTCAACTTTTTATGGCGTTTTTACATCCAACAGTACAAAGTGCCACATGTAAGATTCACACTTGACTAGACTGGTGACAGTTGCAGCTACCATCCTAACAACCAACAGGATATGCTAATACAAAACAAGAAGAGGAAAATTGTGGCTTTAAAACCTTATTCAAAAGTTTGGTTTTGAAAGTGAGATTTATATACAGTGCAAAGTTTCACAGTTTGGTTAAAATAATTTTTGCCCTTCCGAAAATATTTACACAGTGTTAGCAAATATTCTATTGTAAATTAGGGTGTATAGGTTTAACAACAACAAACTCGAAACCAAGATGAACTAAATCAACAAAAGACAAAGTCATGAAAAAATAATGTGACATCTGGTGTGCAAAAAGTAAGCAATATTGTTTTAGGACAACAATGATATGAGAGGTCTCATTTATTTATTTAAAAATATCTTTATCATTGTTTCATGTTTAATATGATGTATTAGAATACAATACATACAGTACAGATATGATCAAGCATCATCTACAACTTCCCAAGAGTACGGATTTTTGGGACTCCAAATTAATATGGATCTGGTTCAGAATAGTAAATTGAAGAACTTTCAAACAATGATCAACATGTGTTTATGTCAAACTGAATAAAGGAAGACAAACACATGCCAAATATACATTCCCTTCTTACTTACCTCCAGGTACCCTCCAATCCATGGCCAATATCATTACTCACTTGAAATAGTAGTAATAACTTAATTGTACCAAGTAACATGCTCAGTGCCTTGCTAACCTGCTTTATATATGTTGTGTCCTATAATCTGCCCAAGAGTCTCATGACACCCACACTAGTTTATAGATGAGTGTGTTAACCATGATTCTTCTGAGAAAGAGAACCAATAGGATATATCTCTAACTCTGTCTGTGTCTTTCATTATGTCTGTATCTACATCTATATCATCTCTCTATTTATTATAAGGAATTGACTCACATGATACATGATTATGGAGGCTGCGAAGTCCCACAGTCTGCCATCAGCAAACTGGAGGTCCAGGTGAGCCAGTGGTTTGATTCCTATCCTACTCTAAAGACCTGGGAACCAGGACAGCTGATGGTCCAGCCAATGGTAAATTCTAGTCTGAGTGCAGAAGACCAATGTCTCAGCTCAAAAACAGATTTAACAGAGAGGGCTAATTCTCCCTAACTTCTTTTTGTTCTCTTCGGGCATCCAGTAGACAGGATGCGGCCTATACACAAAGGGGAGGGCAGTCTGCTTCACTCAGTCTACTGATTCAAATGTTAATCTCATCCAGAAATACCGTCACACAGGCACACCCAGAATAATATTTAACAAATTATCTGGGCACGCTGTGGCCCAGTCAAGTTGACATTAAAATTAACCATCATGTTGAGTAAACTGGATAAAAGAGGAAGGTAATTGTCATGGGACAGGCATGGGAGAATAGAAGAACAGGCCCTACATGCTGCCATCTTACTCTGAAAGCCCTGTTCTTCCCTGTGCACTGCATCATCTGTCCTTCTCTGACAAGGCCTCGGCACAGAGCTTTGGGTAGTAACTGTATGTGACCAGAGTTGGCATTCAGGATGAATCATGTCCTCTAGCCCAGAGCCTTTTCACTGACAATTCTCAATGTCAGAAAATAAAATGGTGTATGTTGGGGAAAAGGAAAAGGCAAGGGTGGCTGGTAAGGTGAGATCAGGTCAAAAACAGACTGCTAGACAAGCAGAGGCATTTGGAATGTGGATTAGGAACTGGAGACTAGGTTGGCCAACACATCCAGGTGTACCTGGGACTCTCTCAGTTGTAAAAGATAAAGCCCTAGGTCCTGGGAACTCCCTCAGTCTTGGGAAAGTGGGATGGTTGGCCACGTTACAGTAGGGAAGTGTTGCTACAGTTATCTGTGGTGAAAACCCTTTTTTGTTTCTAATCTATCACATATCCATACTTGTATAAAACGTGATAATATAAATTACTGGAAAAATGAAATTAAAAGGGACATATAAAATCCAAACTCAAACTTTTCTTATTAAGTTCAAAACATATAAATGACTCTGACACATAGCTATGAAAGGGACTGAATACGTACTCTCAATGTCTGTACTTACCTTGCTGTGGACCAGTTAGAAACCATTTGGAGATGGGCCCTGGAACACACACCACACAGGAATGAGGGCTGATTGTACAGTCTGAGAAGGAAAGGTGAGGGTGAGAACAGCAGATTGAAATGGGAAAGGCTGGAGCTAGGAGGTCGGGTGGTAATACAAGAGGCAGGTGGTGAGGACAGGCAGAGAGCAGGAGAGCGTGTGGCTTAGATGTAGACTGAGGAAACAGTTCGCGTTGGCGTTTCTCAATGAAGGCAGTCTGAGCCTTAAAAGCTCAAGAAATTGTAAATGTTTAAGAAATAATTATAAAAAATCAGAATGTAGGTGACTAAGAGAGTGAGGTTTGGCTGCAAATTGCCTATGGGTAAGCAACTCTAGTTACTAACTAATCAAACCACAGCCTAGTTATTTAACCACTCCCTACCTTGGTTTTCTTCATCAATAATATGGAACTCCTAATACCATCCCCTCTCACTGAGTTGCTGGGATATAAGAAAGACTGTAGATAGATAGATTGATCTATATGTACCTCTATTTAAATTATATATATATATATATATATATATATATATATAATTATACCTACCTAAATTATATACATAATTATATCTATCTAAATTCTCTCTACATAGTTTAGTACTCTAGAGTTGGCACATAGCTAATGGTTATTGTTTGCTTACTACAGAGATTAATATAGTATCTCACCGATAATCATTCCCACTACCGGCTTTTGAAAAGTATTTTTCTTGATTTACATAATGATTTGTAGTGAGGTATGAAACAGTGGGAATGCTTATTTATCAGGGGAAAACTATAGTATATTCTTCCATTGACTTTAGCATTTTTTAACACCTGCCAACCTTGTCTATGTTAAATACTGTGCTTGATTTATCTCACAATCATTTGATTCTCTCCAAAGTACCATGCATTGTTTAAAAGAAAAGAAGTGTCATTAATAGTGTGTTATTGTGTTTCCCATGGTCACTTGAAAGCCTTGTTGTAGGCTTGCTACCCAGGTATTGTTGTCTTGCTCCTTAGCATTTCTCCATTTTCTTAGTTTCCTTTAATCTCATCTCTTTATGAATCTCATTTACTGTCTAGATATTGCTTGTGCCTCCTGTTCAGGGTATATGTTTCGTAATACTACTTAACTTGGTTGACACCTGTCCTCATGCACTCATTCCCCTGTAGTCAATATTACTTTGGCCATATTTATAAAAGCCTCAGTTGGTAGGATACCTGGCATGTCTGAGAAACAGCAAGGGAAGGTGTGGCCAGAAGAAGGGGAACCAAGTGGAGAGATTAGTGGTCATTTGGATCCTGCAGGGGGAGAGAGTCAGACAATGGGTCCTTTAGGTCATGGGGAGAACACTGAGTTTGTTTTAAGTGTGATGGAATCCATTCGAAGATTTGAGCAGAGAATGATGTGTACTGACTATCACATAAAAAAAATTGATGTATATCAATTTTGAGTGTGTATAGACTAGACTATATGCGGGCAAGGGTGGAAGCCACATCCCCAGGAAAGACTCAAGATTCTCGTTACAGACCGGTCTTTGTCTCTTTGCTGACACTAAGTACTCAGATGATACAAGGGACTCTAGTTTTACTCTGTTTCTCCCTAGACGATATTAACTTGGAAACCATGCCAATCCACAAAACAGTTCAACAGAAGGAGAACAGAAGCAGCAGGAGTAGGCAGGAGAGGCTCTGAAGCCCTAGAGTTCCAGAAAGAATCATCTTGGTTTACTCCTCTCTGTTCCAGCTTCCATCCCTCATGAGATGCCCTTGGTCAGAGTGTAGTGGTGTGCCCAGAAAAACAAAAAGTAGATCCATAGCCTTTGCTGATTTCCATGGTGTAAATAATTCCATCTTGGCCAATTTCAAGCTACCAACAGATGCCACTGAATACAGAGTTGGCAAGTGATGGGCATAACTTCCCCCTTGCTGCGGTCTCTTGTGAGCTGGCTCCAGCACACCACAGGTGCATGAGATAAGCATGAATGCTTCCAGTGAATTCACGACGTTATTAGCTTCTTTGAGTGGGTGTCTATTTTAACCTCGGATGCTGGATAATCAAATTCCCGTTTCACCTCTTATGACCCTTCAAGTTCCCTTTAAAGAATTTCCTCTATCTTTCTGGCCTTTCCCTGCTTCTGAGTTATCAGAAATATAAGACACCTACAGAGGATATCTTTAAATACCAGGATAAAACACTTAAAGTATAGCATGTGGATTTACCCATATTTTAGTGTTAATCTTTTTTAAAAAAGCATCAGTTTTATATTCCTCACACCAGTCCTATTAGGCTTATGTATTCCTAAACTGATCTAGTTGTTAACAAAATGGAAAACTGAAATTCTGTTTACTACACTGACACATATGGTGCAAGTCAAATTGCTTTTAATTAGAACACTTAAAAAAAACCCACCTACATTGTCTACAAGTCACAAAAGTTTCCTGGAAATATTGACTTTCCAGCCGCAAAAGTGTTATCTGTTTTAAATGTTATTCCCTATCCAATTATTTCCCAGAAGTAGGTGGAGGATAGCACATCTGTGGGTGAGTTTATTTTTTTTAATTATTTAGTTATTTATTTGTTTATTGTTTTCTTCCAAGGAATTGGTTTGCAAATTGTGAGGACTGCTTAAGCAAATCTGATATCCCATAGGTCAGAAAGTCAGGAAGGGAACGTCACAAGCAGGCTGGCACCCACAGGCAAGGGCCAAAGGTTTTTGTGACAGGCAGTCAGAAGAGAATGGTTAGAAGCAGGCTGGAACCCAATAGAGCTCAGGGTGTGTCCTCAGGGAAAACTTAGACCCTCTTCTTTTTTTTCTTTGAATTTTTGAATTTTATTTATTTTTTTAAATAGCAGGTTCCTATTAGTTAGCTATTTTATACACATCAGTATATACATGTCAACCCCAATCTCCCAGTTCATCCCACCAGCACCCCCACCCCCCCACCACTTTCCCCCCTTGGTGTCCATACGTTTGTTCTCTACATCTGTGTCTCTATTTCTGCCCTGCAAACCAGTTCAGCTGTACCATTTTTCTAGATTCCACACATATGCGTTAATATATGATATTTGTTTTTCTCTTTCTGACTTACTTCACTCTGTAGGACAGCCTCTAGATCCATCCACGTCCCTACAAATGACCCAATTTCATTCCTTTTTATGGCTGAGTAATATTCCATTGTATATATGTGCCACATCTTCTTTATCCATTCATCTGTTGATGGGCATTTAGGTTGCTTTCATGTCCTGGCTATTGTAAATAGTGCTGCAATGAACATTGGGGTGCATGTGTCTTTTTGAATTATGGTTTCTCTGGGTATATGCCCAGGAGTAGGATTGATGGGTTATATTGTAATTCTATTTTTAGTTTTCTAAGGAACCTCCATACTGTTCTCCACAGTGGCTATATCAATTTACATTCCCACCAAGAGTGCAAGAGGGTTCCCTTTTCTCCACACCCTCTCTAGCATTTGTTGTTTGTGGATTTTCTGATGATGTCCATTCTAACTGGTGTGAGGTGATACCTCATTGTAGTTTTGTTGTGCATATCTTTAATAATTAGTGATGTTGAGCAGCTTTTCATGTGCTTCTTGGCCATCTGTATGTCTTCTTTGGAGAAATGTCTATTTAGGTCTTCTGCCCATTTTTGGATTGGGTTGTTTGTGTTTTTAATATTGAGCTGCACGAGTTGCTTATATATTTTGAAGAGTAATCCTTTTTCCATTGATTTGTTAGCAAATATTTTCTCCCATTCTGAGGGTTGTCTTTTCGTCTCGATTGTAGTTTCCTTTGCTTTGCAAAAGCTTTTAAGTTTCATTAGGTCCCATTTGTTAATTTTTGTTTTTATTTCCATTACTCTAGGAGGTGGATCAAAAAAGATCTTGCTGTGATTTATGTCAAAGTGTGTTCTTCCTATGTTTTCCTCTGAGAGTTTTATAGTGTCCAGTGTTACATTTAGGTCTCTAATCCATTTTGAATTTATTTTTGTGTGTGGTGTTAGGGAGTGTCCTAATTTCATTGTTTAACATGTAACTGTACAGTTTTCCCAGCACCATTTATTGAAGAGACTGTCTTTTCTCCACTGTATGTTCTTGCCTCCTTTGTCATAGATTAGTTGACCATAGGTGCGTGGGTTTATCTCTGGGTTTTCTATCCCGTTCCATTGATCTCTATTTCTGTTTTTGTGCCAGTACCATATTGTCTTGATTACTGTAGCTTTGTAGTATAGTCTGAAGTCAGGGAGTCTGATTCCTCCAGCTCCGTTTTTTCCCCTCAAGACTGCTTTGGCTATTCAGGGCCTTTTGTGTCTCCATATAAATTTTAATATTTTTTGTTCTAGTTCTGTAAAAATTGCCACTGGTAGTTTGACAGGGATTGCATTGAATCTGTGGATTGCTTTGGGTAGTATAGTCATTTTTGCAATACTGATTCTTCCAATCCAAGAACATGGTATATCTCTCTGTTTGTGTCATCTTTGACTCCGTTCATCAGTGTCTTATAGTTTTCTGAGTACAGGTCTTTTACCTCCTTAGGTAGGTTTATTCCTAGGTATTTTATTCTTTTTGTTGCAATGGTGAATGGGATTGATTCCTTAATTTCTCTTTCTGATCTTTCATTGTTAATGTATAGGAATGCAAGAGATTTCTGTGCATTAATTTTGTATTCTGCAACTTCACCAAATTCATTGATTAGCTCTAGTAGTTTTCTGGTGGCATCTTTAGGATTCTCTACGTATAGTGTCATGTCATCTGTAAACAGTGACAGTTTTACTTGTTCTTTTCCAATTTGGATTCCTTTTATTTCTTTTTCTTCTCTGATTGCCGTGGCTAGGACTTCCAAAACTGTGTTGAATAATAGTGGCAAGAGTAGACATCCTTGTCTTGTTCCTGATCTTAGAGGAAATGCTTTTAGTTTTTCACCACTGAAAATGATGTTTGCTGTGGGTTTGTCGTATATGGCCTTTATTATGTTGAGGTAGGTTCCCTCTATGCCCACTTTCTGGAGAGTTTTTATCATAAATGGGTGTTGAATTTTGTCAAAAGCCTTTTCTGCACCTATTGAGATGATCATATGGTTTTTATTCTTCAATTTGTTAAAATGGTGTATCACATGGATACACCTGGGATAAATCCCACTTGATCATGGTGTATGATCCTTTTAATGTGTTGTTTAATTCTGTTTGTTAGTATTTTGTTGAGGATTTTTGCATCTGTATTCATCAGTGATATTGGTCTGTAATTTTCTTTTCTTGTAGTATTTTTGTCTGGTTGTGGTATCAGGGTGATGGTAGCCTCACGGAATGAGTTTGGGAGTGTTCCTTCCTCTGCAATTTTTTGGAAGAGTTTGAGGAGGATGGGTGTTAGCTCTTCTCTAAATGTTTAATAGAATTCACCTGTGAAGCCATCTGGTCCTGGGTTTTCGTTTGTTGGAAGATTTTAAATCACAGTTTCAATTTCATTACTTGTGATTAGTCTGTTCATATTTTCTCTTTCTTCTTGGTTCAGTCTTGGAAGGTTATACCTTTCTAAGAATTTGTCCATTTCTTCCAGGTTGTCCATGTGGGTGAGCTTTAAAATTAACTTATCCTCCCAGGTCATTGAAATTCTCATCTGCGAACAGCAAAACACATCCAGCAAATGAGAAATGAATGACAGAACTATCCATTATTGTTGGCAAATTAAATTATAGTCTCTGCTCTTTACTCAAGAATAAGTGGTTTCACCAGGTTTCAGAAGTGACAGAAAAGAGAAGTTATCCTGGGCGAACACCTTTGCATCACTAATCCAGTCACATCCTTTAGCCTGAAATCATCAGGAAAACTGCAAGGTTGTTTTTAGACAAATAACACCTTGGAAAGTTGCGGATATCGCACCTCTCAGCAGCCAGGGTGGGAATGAGGAAGTAAAGCGATTAAATGTGCACACCTCAAACTGCCAACTCCTTTGAAGTTGAGTGGTTGTTAAGAGTAAGTTCTTAATCTGTAAATGAATCTCTGCTAATACACCTGCTAATTAAATTACGAATCATGTAATAATCCCTGATGTTACATTACCTAGAAAATGGAATGACAAGGTCATAATCATCCAAAGCATTTCTTTAAAAGATTTAGAGAGAAAAGCTAAGTAAGCTATGGCTGGTTGAAAAGGCAAGATGATATGAGGACATTCAAGTGGGCAGAGTTCATTAAGCCACCTTCCTGGCTATTCAGACAATTGCATTCCATACTGTCTAGGTCATTTAGTACCTGGAGTGTACCGTTCAGATGGTTAAACAAATGAGATTCATCCAAGCTTCGCCACCCTGTACTTCACATCTTATTTACTCTTTCCTTTGTGCTAACATCTGCTACATCACTCTCACTATCTAGAGGACTCTGGAAAACTGCCTCTCTGAAAAGACGTGAGGCAGCGTTGTGATTCATGGACATGATATATATCCTGCCATCACTCTGAAATGGAATGTAGGCACTTTTAAAACACCGTGTAGGCCTTACCCTTTAGGGGACAGCTATGCTTAAAAAAAGTTAAACCTAAAGAGAGCCAAATACTGCTTTCCTGAACCCAAAGTCATAGTCCCGGAATCTCTTGGTATAGAAGCCTAATTCAGCAAAACATTCTTTTACAGGTGCTGAACACTGTCATAGTCAGGGAGCATCTGGTATTTCTGATAAACTGGTGTGCTACCTTTACAAACCCTTCTCAAACCTGTAAATGGAATCCTCTGAAAGTACCAGGCCTTTCCATTGCCCAGGGAGTTGCTGACACGCAAATATTGTTAGTTTGTGGCCTTTCAGTTTCATCCGAGCTGTTTGTGGATATCTCTGATAAGCCACCGTATTTTACAAACTAGTAAAGCAGATAGAGACTACAGATCTCCTCTGGTCAATTTTAATTAATTGCTTTCTTTTCTACAGGCAAATTTTTTAGTCCAAGTGTCTGTTGAACCACATGGTAAAATATCCCTTTTGAAAGTAGATTTTTATAGTTGTGGAACTTCTCCCCAGGCCCTGAAGACATTCATATTTGGATGTTTCTGGATTCCCTAGAACATATTAGAATGTTTATCTCTAAGATTATTTTGTGGAAAGTAACTTTTTCCAATCTCAGATTAAAATGATATTCTAGAAAACTGACCTTAAGCCTCATCTCAAATACTAATTAAAAGTTTCACATAATTTGTAAGTCATGATTATCTCATTTGGGTGAAAGCTGTCTATTTTTGTCCAAAGTATTAATTGAGGACCTATTACAAAGAAACAGGGTACAAAGATGATTAGTACGACACTGTCGTTAACTTTAAGGAGGTGACAGTCTATTAGGGGAGACTGATGCAAAACCACTCCTTACTGTAATATAGCGAAGTCCTATGGTTTTTGAGTGGGCCCTTCCATTTTATTCCATACTGTGTTCCCAATGCTTATTATGACCCCCATGTATAAGAATTTCTCTGTTAGTATTTGTTGCAGAAAGAGAGGATGAAAATATGAACGTGTGATTATGGATCACAAAGGGTGCACCTTTTATCTGAGCTGAATTCCAAGACTGCCCCTAGAAGAGATGATACCTAAATTAAGTAGTAAACTTTGAATAAAAATTCACTGGACAAAATAAAACAACAGGGGGACAGGCTTTCTAGGCAGAGGCATAAGCATGGAGTCATGAGCAGCCTACTGTGTTGGGAAAATAGACCCAGTTTCATATTATGGTGGAATGATGTGCAGGATGAGAAGAGTGGGGAGGGGAAAGCTGGTGAGAGTGGAGGGGCTAGAGATGCCCTGGCATACCTTGCCTTATGTTGGCACCATGGAGAGGTTTTAGGGAAGGGAGTTACTTGGTCCCATTGCCTTTGTGGCAGCTCATACTGGCTTAGAGAGGAGGAGATAAGAAAGAAAAAGATGGAAGGAGGGAGATCTGGAGACCATTTAGAAAGCTGTAGTAAGAGTGTACATGAGAGAGATATGATGACAAGAATGAGGGCAGTAGTTATAAGTATAGAAGGTAGCAAAAGAACTGAAGAATTATCTAGGTGGTGTAATCAACAGGATTTGATAATAGATGAGAAATGAGAAATGAATGAGAAGCAGCAGAGAAGGATGTTTCTAATGTGGTCATCGCCAACAGAATACAGAAAGAGTAGATTGATGGGGAAAGGTGATACACGCTGAATTTGGTCACTTTAATTTGTGGAAATATCCATGTGGCTGTAGCCCATAGACAATTGGATGTATGGTGTGATGTTCTCAGGAGAGGTCAGAGTTGGAGACATATTTTTGGGATTTGTCAGCGTATCAGTGGTAACTGAAACCATGTGAGTGTGTAACATCACTCCAGGACCTTGTGTGGTATGAGAGGAGGTAAGCTTGGGATCACCACTGTTGAAGGGCTTAGCATAAGAAGAAAACATCCATGGGAAAGACAGAGAGACAGGAGGAAGGCCAAGGGGCAGGGAGAGCTTCTTTAACCTCTTATCTAGTGCATCAGACTCATCTGGGAAGCTTGCTGAAAGTTCCAATCAAGGGTGGGGTCTGGGACTCCACATTTTAACTAACTCCTCAAATTCTGCTCATCTCCAGTAGAATTTGAAAATCTGTAGGGTTAGGAGTTTCATGCAAAAAAAAAAAAAAAAAAAAAAAGAAGAAGAATCTAATGCCATTTGCTACAGAGAAATCCATTAGAGGGATATCAATTTGTTCAGTCCTTTTGGAGGAAACTTTGGCAGTATCTGTTAAACCTTTTGTTCTTTGGACCCATCAATTCCTTTTCCAGGAATTCATTTTAGAATATTTTTCTAAGATCCCCCTGCAAGTTCACAGACAATTGAAAAACATCTTTGTAGCAGCATCTTTTGTTTTTTTTTATGGCCCCAGATGGAAAATAATCTAAATGTCTGAAAGTAAGGGAATTCTTAAACTATTTGTTGTACTTCTTATGCACAGTATTAGTGGTAATGGGGGGAAATCCAGATAGAAGGGGCATAAGAAGGGGAGGAGAGAGTGAAGAGCAGTAATGGGATGAGGACATAGGATCTTATTTGAGATGGAAGAGGTTTGATCATTGTATAGACTGAGGAAGGGAAAGAAGGAAGTAAAAATAAAGAACATGCTGAAGCATTCTCCCCAGCCTCACCTGCACCCCAAGATGACACTTAGACAGGATTTAGTATTATACCAAGGGGCCCCTTATGCTCCATCATGACAGTGTTCATTCACCATCTATGTTTTATAAATGTCCTTATTCTGTCATTGGACTGCACAGAGCTCCTATATCATTTATTTTTGCAGCAATAGCCCAAAAAAGGAAACAAAAAAGAAGAGATCATCTGTGTTCTTTCTTTAAGGTTTCAAGGTGTAAACCTGTTATTTTTAGCACATTCACAACTACACAGCACAATCTTGTTACACAATCATGTCACATGATGTCAGAATAATATATAATAATAATAATGATAATAAAAATAATAATAATAAAAGTTCTGTGGGTCCCTTAAAGCGCTGTTGGGCACTCAGTACCATGTTCACTGTGACTGATGAAGTTAGTCCTGTGTGAAATGAGCATAAGTAATCCGTGTCCTATGTAAGTATACACAGCATATAAATTGAAACAACATTCCCTTTATAGGGGTCTCAGAAGGAGAAGAGAGAAAGAAAAGACCCGAGAAAATATTTGAAGAGATTATAGTCAAAAACTTCCTTAACATGGGAAAGGAAATAGCGACCCAAGTCCAGGAAGCGCAGATAGTCCCAGGCAGGATAAACCCAAGGAGAAACACGCAGAAACACAGAGTAATCAAATTGACAATAATTAAAGACAAAGAAAAATTATTGAAAGCAGCAAGGGAAAAATGACAAATCACTTACAAGGGAACTTCCATAAGGTTAACAGATGATTTCTCAGCAGAAACTCTACAAGCCAGAAGGGAGTGGCACAATATATTTAAAGTGATGAAAGGGAAGAACCTAACCAAGATTACTCTACTCAGTAATGATCTCATTCAGATTTGATGGAGAAATCAAAAGCTTTACAGACAAGCAAAAGCTAAGAGAATTCAGCACCACCAAACCAGCTCTACAACAAATGCTAAAGGAACTTCTCTAAGTGGGAAAAACAAGAGAAGAAAAGGACCCACAAAAACGAATCCAAAACAGTTAAGAAAATGGTAATAGGAACATACATGTGGATAATTACCTTGAACGTGAATGGATTAAATGCTCCAACCAAAAGACACAGGCTCGCTGAATGGATACAAAAACAAGACCCTTATATATGCTGTCTACAAGAGACCCACTTCAGACCTAGGGACACATACAGACTGAAAGTGAGGGGGTGGAAAAAGTTATTCTATGCAAATGGAAATCAAAAGAAAGCTGGAGTAGCAATACTCATATCAGATAAAATAGACTTCAAAATAAAGAATGTTACAAGAGACACGGAAGGACACTACGTAATGATCAAGGGATCAATCCAAGAAGAAGATATAGCAATTGTAAATACTCATGCACCCAACATAGGAGCACCTCGCTACATAGGGCAACTGCTAACAGTTATAAAAGAGGAAATCGAAAGTGACACAGTAATAGTGGGGGACTTTAACACTTCACACCAATGGACATATCATCCAGACAGAAAATTAGAAAGGAAACACAAGCTTTAAATGATACAATAGACCAGATAGATTTAATTAATATTTATATGACATTCCATCCCAAAACAGCAGATTACTCTTTCTTCTCAAGTGCACACGGAATATTCTCCAGGGTACATCACATCTTGGGTCACAAATGAATCCTTGGTAAATTGAAGAAAATTGAAATCATATCAAGCATCTTTTCCAACCACAACACTATGAGATTAGAAATCAGTTACAGGGGAAAAAAACGTAAAAAACTCAAGCACATGGAGGCTAAACAACACGTTACTAAATAACCAAGAGATCACTGAAGAAATCAAAGAGGAAGCCAAAAAATACCTAGAGACAAATTACAACAAAAATACGATGATCCAAAGCCTATGGAATGCAGCAAAAGCAGTTCTAAGAGGGAAGTTTATAGCAATACAAGCCTACCTCAAGAAACAAGAAAATTCTCAAATAAACAATCTAACCTTACACCTAAAAAACTAGAGAAAGAAGAACAAACAAAACCCAAAATTAGTAGAAGGAAAGAAATAATAAAGATCACAGCAGAAATAAATGAAATAGAAACAAAGAAAACAATAACAAAGATCGATAAAACTAAAAGTTGGTTCTTTGAGAAGATAAACAAAACTGATAAACCTTTAGCCAGACTCATCAAGAAAAAGAGGGAGCGGACTCAAATCAACAAAATTAGAAATGAAAAAGGTGAAGTTACAACAGACACTGCAGAAATACAAAACATCCTAAGAGACTACTGCAAGCAACTCTATGCCAATAAAATGGACAACCTGGAAGAAATGGACAAATTCTTAGAAAGGTAGAACATTCGAAGACTGAACCAGGAAGAAAGAGAAAATATGAACAGACTATATCACAAGTAATGAAAGTGAAACTGTGATTAAAAATCTTCCAACAAACAAAAGCCCAGGACCAGATGGCTTCACAGGTGAATTCTATCTAACATTTAGAAAGGAGCTAACACCCATTCTTCTAAAACTCTTCCAAAAAATTGTAGAGGAAGGAACACTCCCAAACTCATTCCATGAGGCCACCATCACTATGATACCAAAACCAGACAAAGATACTACAAAAAAAAGAAAAATATAGATGAATATCACTGAAGAATATAGATGCAAAAATCCTCACCAAAATACTAGCAAACAGAATTCAACAACACATTAAAAGGATCATACACCATGATCAAGTGGGATTTATCCCAGGAATGCAAGGATTCTTTAAATATGCAAATAAATCAATGTGATACATCATATTAACAAATTGAAGAATAAAAACCATATGATCTTCTCAGTACATACAGAAAAACTTTTGACAAAATTCAATACCCATTTATGATAAAAACTCTCCAGAAAGTGGGCATAGAGGGAACCTACCTCAACATAATAAAGGCCATATATGACAAACCCACAGCAAACATCATTTTCAGTGGTGAAAAACATGGCCAATCTAGTGTATTTTAAAAATGTTCTCCCAATCCATATTTTATAGATTTATTTAGATATATGGCTCCTCAGAAACATTTATTTAGATCTATGGATTCTTGAAAATATACCCTGTTGTTCTGTATGTTAAGTTACACGAATGGTAGTATAACACGTATCTCATTCTATGTCTTCTTTTTTTACACAATATTGTTTTTGAGATTTAAACAGCCATGGGTAAGTAAAGTTCATCACTTTGGCTGGTTACAGAGCATTCTATTTTATGTATGTAAGACCAGGCTTCATCCTTTCTCCTGATAATGGAACCCAAGTCATCTCCAACTATCTGCTATCAACAGCACAGCAATGACCATCCTAGCATGTTTCTCCCGTGGATCTGGGAGCTACACGTGAACTTCTGGGTCTGACAACATTCATATGCTTGGTTAGACTCAGCACTGCCACATGGGACACTGTTAAATAGGGACTCCACTCCCTATCCATCACATGTCATCTCATCATCTTGCCAAAATTCAACTAGATTCATGTCATTCATCCCCCTTTGATTACAGCTGGAAGAGGAATGCTTTGTCTTTTCAGGACTGTGGTCCCCCAATAGCAGAATAATACATGAAGCCTGCAGTCTGATCTCAGCTTTTTGCAGAATTCTGTGTTGGTGTAAATCCTGAAACATTAACTTGAGCTAACTTAATTGCAGTCTTGAATTTAAAATACCTACTTCATAAGCTTTCTCTTTATGGGGCAATAATACCTATGGATTCCAAACGATTTTATCATGGAGTTAGGTGGGATAGGTAGATATATGATCTAGGAGCCCATTTTTAGAAAAGCTTTTGCCTTGTTGTTTGAAATAATGTAATACTTGCATATTTGTGTTAATTCAAATGATGAGACCTGTGGCAACTGTCATATTTAATCACCAGTACAGAAATTGCTATGTAAAGAATAAATTTGTTCTGACTTAATGTTTGTTGTGAAATGTATACCATCAGTTTCCCTCAGTGTTTTTGTTTAAATCAGAGTCATCTCTGTCTTAGTGAAGGAATGATGTGCAGACAGCTTATGTGCTTTTTTTCAGCAATGTTTTCATTTGGTCTAAAAACAAGGACTTTTTCTGATTCGTTTTGCCATTCCACTCATCATTGGGGGCATATTAGAGCTTACCCAAGGGCCCATTGTTTGTCACTGTAAGGAATTTTCACCTGATCTGGCTTTTAGCCCAGAATTGGCCTTTGCTCATGCCCTCTTTTGAGACAGCAGTACAGTTGACCATGGCACAAATTGCTTTTTCTAAGGAGCATCCTTGCCTGGAAGATTGCTGTTTCCTCCCAGGATTTCAGGTTGGAAGGCCACCTTTGGGCATGTGTTCTAAAGAGCAAAGTGGAGGGATTCTATCCGGTGATTTCAGTGGAAAATATCAGGTCCTCTGTTTCCGAGGGAAAGTTAAAGGAGTTATAACCACTTTGAAAGACTTAGAGTTCTTTACAGATTGCGGCCCCATCAGTATCTTCTCTTTCATAAAGAGACAGAAGGAACAAATTTGGAAGGCTAGGCATTGAATGATTTTTAAAGAAACATTTAGGTATTTACTATATTAAGAAAAAAATCAGTGCTTCTATGTAATGAGTTTTTTCCACCTTAGCATAATTGACATTTTGCCCTGTTTATGTTTTGGTCCATCTGGTACATTGTAGGATGTTTAGCAGCATCCCTGGCCTCTACCCACTAGGTGCCAATAGCATAAGCCTCAGCTGTGACAACCTACATTGTGACAACCAAATGTGTCTTCAGAAATTCAAATGTCTTCCCTCCCAGTTGATCATCAGTGATTTAAAGTCAGGTGGAGTGGTAAAGAGCTCAACTTGTCAACCTTTACTTCTCTAAATATGATTGGTGAATAGTTGAGAACGCACCATTTTGAGGAAAAGCAGAGAGTAAAACATAATATCATCAGTGAGAACTCCATTCTGTTTTAATGTCAATTTTATACCAGCACCCCATGACAACCAATATTGTGCAGGAGCTCTGCTCTGCAGTTTCCTTCTAGACCACTGTCTCCATTTGCTTACTTGGTATGGTAGGTGCGACTACATAGATTCCTCTCTTAGACTGGATCATTTGATTCTAAGCACAAATTTTATAAGTCAGTTCCATGGTGGACAGCAACACTTTTGAAAACAATAACAAATTGATTTTGTCTGCATTTCCCCCCCACTCTTATAAAACTGAAGAGAGCTCTCTTAAGAAAGGCCACAGTTGTGCAATCTGTGTCAAATAATGGAGCTGAGCTCTTTGTACGAACTAATCAGCTCTCCTATTAGGTTTGCCAAGTAGTCTAAATTCTTCCTCCTTATAGAAGATTTCAAGAGTGCAAACATTCTCCCCCAGTTAAACCCCCAAAGAATGTCAAACTGAGCATTTATGATGCCTTTTTGCAAACACGGCAGCTATGGTGGAAGCTTAAATAGCTTTCATGCCACTCCCTCTACAGAATACAGAGTGTGTTTGTTTAAAAATTATGATTAACTTCAAGTTCACCTCTGGGCCCAGGAATAAGCCATAGATTTAAAGATTATTAAGGAAATGAATCAGATGTGTGCTTTTTCTGTTGGTAGGTGGCTTTTTATCCTTGATTTCATGGCACGTTTACATTCCTTAATTATATTCAATTTATTGAGAAAAATAAAGATGGTAAATTACAAATATTAAGATCCAGGGACTTAACCTTCATAGGGGCTAAGCGTTTCTGAAGCCAGCATCAAAGCATGTCTGAGTCCTTTGAAAAGGAAACAGAAACGCAGCAACCTCTCTTTCTGGCTAGCCACACCTCCAAGACAAGAAATGGTCTCGCAAGGTTGTTCTTTTTTTTCCCTGTTAAACCTTTAAGTTTTAAAACTCCTGTGTCCTGATTCCCAGTTGAAAGGAGTGTCCGCTCAATTGGGGAGCGCTTTTAAGCGGAATGTTGTGATTGTTAATCGGGAATTGTAATCCGGTCCCAGGCAGCTGTAACCTTCTCATCAGTGGTCTTTTCTTACCTAATTACAGGATTCTAAGAAAATCTAATGAGGTGCTGTCAGATTTACATCGGCATTCTTTTAAATGTTATCGCTAGCCATGGTGATGATATGTAAGTGGACAAAATGCCAAAGATGTGGAGAAATGTCACAATTACACCCACAGTCAGTCTTCGCTTCGGCATTAAGTCAGCATGTTTTAAGCCTTTTGGGTTTTCAAGAGAAAAGTCTTTGGTGGGTTAAAAGAAGTGATATAAAAGGGAAACAGTTCAAATCACACAGTTCAAAACAAGTTGGTCTTTATTTCTCTGTATTAATGCTCCAACAGGCCAAAACAGAATTCAGATCTATTTCCTCATTGCTTCGGTATTGCCATTTGGCTTTTTAAAGGGCTTATTATACGGGCTTCCTTATGAAATTTTTAGTTGTTTCAATGCTTTCATTGTGTTTTCCATGCCTCCTTAGGGACCTGAAATAACTTGTTATGTGCATTTGATTTTAAAAATCTAGAAACAAAATAATTATAATACTCATAGATACCAGTTCTCGATGAGGCTGCCACTTGCAAACAGAGGTTACATTTCACTTCCATGGAGACTGCCTAAGGAACCAAGAAACCACAGGCTTACTCAGCCTCAGTGATAAGAAATTAGGGCACAAAGAAGCCATTCTGAAATTTTCTAGCTCCTCAAACATCTTGAGAAATGATTATTTTTTTCTGCCCTCACATCTCCAGCACAGAAGCAGTTCAGAACATGTATTATTTCCCATTTCTATAAAGAAGCATCTTTTGGCTGGGCATCTCTTTTAAAGGTTTTGTTTTTGTGGTACGCGGGCCTCTCACCGCTGTGGCCTGTCCCGTCGCGGAGCACCATGCGGGATCCTCCCGGACTGGGGAACGAGCCCCCGTCCCCTGCATCGGCAGGCGGACTCCCAACCACTGCGCCACCAGGGAAGCCCTGGGCATCTTTTTAAAAATGGTGATCCAGAATAGGCTTAGCAACTACTGTATGTGTGTATGTATAATATAGTATATACACATAATCACTGCCCATTCCAGAAGCTATTGCAGACACTACAAATTGGTCTCTATGCATTCTTTCCTCATATTTCTTTTCAACCCACTCTCCACAAAGCTTTGAACCTTGCATCAAAGTTGGCAAGTAAAAAGAAACCAATTTGCCACACTAGAAGTAGAAGATAATGGCCCATATTTTAAGAAGTGTCAGCTTTCTACTTTAAAACACATTCATAGGCAAAATTAAATCATTTATTTTTCTAAATATTTTAGGGTTTGTTCACTGCCTCTTCCAATGATAGCCATTCATTCATCTTGATCGTCAATTGCACCCTCTGGCCAAAGTAGAATGTTGTCTACTGATGTCAGTGATGACCAAAGTAGAATGTTCTCATTAGAGAAAAGCCTCTAATTCTATCCAAACACTGAATTTTAGCTATAATTCTAAAAATTTGGTTACCAGTTTACCAAAGTTTAGATGCTCGGAAATGCTAGAGGAAGTTCTCCTACAAGGCGGACAAACATAACAGGAGCCTCATGTCCAAGGAAGTGATAGAAAGTGCTTTGAATGGATTCGAGACCTCAACTTGTCTGTTACAGGAAGTGAAGGCCTTCCAACCATTACTTAACTAAGATTATTACATTGATTTATTGAGAAACATTTAGGGTGTGTATGTTCTTCATTAACTACTTACAGATACAACAGAATATCTTCAAATTTTCATCTTAATTCAAATCTCTCCTAATTAGCCCTTCTTTGCCCTCTCTCTCTTCCATTGTTTTATCTACTGAGCATTCCTGGTCTTCCTGGGCCCCTCTGTTCTCTCAACGTATAGATTTATTACTGGCTTCACTTGCCCTTCTCTTCTCCTTCCATCAGAAGAGAACTTGGAGAAAAATGAGGTTCAAGGGGAACACTAGTGCCCAACATTCACAAGAGAGTTAGTACAGAACACTGTCTGATGTAAGACATCTCAGTTCACAGGGTGACTCTCCCATTGACTACTTTTGTGACCGTGGGCACATTATTTAATGTCCTTGCTCCTCAGTGTTCTCCTGTGTAAAAAGGAGGGATAATAAGAATACTCACATCAGAATTGCTGTGAGAATTAAATATGTTTCATGACACTTGGAACAGTGCCAGGGCCCATACCCACTGCCTAAGAAATATTAGCTATCAATATTATTTAGGGTTGCTATTTTGTTGGTGGTGAAATTACTAATAAATACAAAGTGCTTCTAAGACAAAGTAGTGTAATCTTTGGATCATAAATTCCATGAAGGGAGAAATCATGTCTTTCTTGTTCAAATCATATTCATGGTCATGACTACATTACATATAAAGAACTACACGAGAAAAAGGTGAATGGGAATGACACATACCCAAGATGACCTTACATACTTGAGAATTTTTCCTTTTGGCTCAGCTTGAACTCCTAGCCCTGGAAGCATTTCGTGTAGGCTTTTGGTCATAGCGTTTATCCAAACATATTGTATCGTAGTCTTCATTTAAACATCAGTCTTTCCTGGAAAGTGTGTTCAAGGGTGGGGAATGTGTTGGGTATTTTTTAGAATGGCTGATTTGTTGGTTGAACAAGGGAAAGAAGAAGTAAACCATCCCATTGACGGTTGTTTATTAACTTCACTTTTTGACTTTTGTGTACAGCATCTAGATCGGAGGCTTCCTAAACTTGCCTTCTTTTGTCTCAGATTTATCCACACGGTATCAGAAGACAGTGCAGAAAGTGAGAAGGCACAGTGTCATGCAGAGTGCATGAGTCCCTGGTCACTGTGTGCATGTCATGAAAGGGTGAACGCCAAGTTGTGTACTGGGAATTAAACAGGGTTATATGAACAAGGATACCTATAAAATGAGTTCAAGTAATTGCACTGGACAAAGAATTTGGTTACTTTATCAGGTCTGTTTATCTTTCTCATAATTCAGAGGTATGCCTGAGTGGGCAGGACTGACGTCAGCCCGAATCAGTGATTCCAAAGGAGCAACTGATGAGCATACTGTGGGACATGGCCCTGTAATAAACCTGCTGGGAGTAGAACCTGAAAACCTATTTCCTCATAGTGTCATTAGGCCTTTCATTTATTTGTCCTCGTGACTTTTTCCTTCAACAGGCTAATTGCTGGTAAGGATTAACACACTCTAGCAAACGTATCAGTCACTGAAGGCACCACTGCCTTTTAATGATGTGTCTCCATATCAATATCTTAATAGATTTTTTCCCCTGTTCAAAAGAGAGGAATGTTATGAGAAGGATGTCTAACTTGAGTGTATTTATGGCAAGAAGCAGCCAAAAGGTTAAAGAATGATTATAGTGTGTGTGTGTGTGTCTGGGTGTCTGGGTGTCTGTGTGTCTCTGTGTTCAGGATGGGGGTGGGGACTGAAATGCACAAAGAGAAATTGAATAGAAAGCCTCATATGTCAATGGAAAGATTACAAACACCAACCAGGAGAAATTTTTCTGATAGTTAAGGTGAAACCTCTTTTGATATACTGATCTTCCTTGACTTATGATGGGGTTACAGCTTGATAAGCCCATCATAAGTTGAAAATACCTTTAATGCACATTTAAAATACATTTAATGCACATTCCTACCAAACAGCACCGCTCAGTCTAGCCTACCTTAAACGTGCTCAGAACACTTATATTAGCCAACTGTTGGGCACAGTCATCTAACACGAAGCCTATTTTATGATAAAGTGTCAATAACTCATATAATTTGTGAGATACTGTACTGAAAGTGAAAAACAGAATGGTTGTCTGGGGACTGATTCATTTTAAGTGTGTCAGTTGTTTACCTTCCTGATTCTGTGGCCGACTGGAAGCTGAGGCTCACTGCCACTGCCCAGCATCACCAGGTGGTAATTGTTTGGTCTGGTTGGTAGAGTAATTTTTCAAAATTCTCCTTCTACAAAATAGAGTGAAGTATACTTAGACCAGTTATATGATAGGATGGATGCCTAGGGCCCTTGAAATTTTGATGTCCTTGGCTTGACCCTCATGCTTGTCACACGAGAGTCTAAAGCCCTCTGCAATATTTTAGTGGATTCCTGGAAACTTACCATTTCTTGATCAATTCTCAGCCCTTCTTCTGAGCCACACATAAGGTTCAGCTCATTCTCAATAGATGCTGAAAAATGAATAAATGAATGAATGAATAGCATCAGTCCTACTGTGCACTTCTGAGTGTAGTGTTGATTTTACTAAGGATACGGAAATGAGGTGGAAGAGGGGTTTCCTTACAGGTAGTCAAGTTAAAAATGAACGTTAGATATTCACATTTTTAAAATGTCCACTGGATATCCTTTAACCAGGACGTTTCCCATGTTCTTCACCATACATTTGTAGCAGCCTTTTCTGTCTTTCCTGCTTTCCCTGCCCCTAAGAGTGTCTGCGTTGCTCGTTTGCCCCCTTACTTCTCAGAAGCAACGTTCCTCCTCTCATGAGATGTGTTTAGACTTTCTCCCATGTGTCTTAACTTAGGGATAAGCGAAATGTAATATATATATTATAAAAAGTATATATATTTATACACACAATGAAATATTATTCAGTCTGAAAAAGAATGAAATTCTGACACATGCTACAACATGGATGAACCTTAAAAACAGTATGCGAGTAAAATAAGCCAGTCACAAAAGGACAAATATTGTGTGATTCCACTAATATGAGGTACCCAGAGTAAACAAATGCCTAGACACAGAGAGTTGCTGGGAGCTGTGAGGAGGGAGGAATAGAGAGTTATTATTTAACAGGTACAGGGTTTCTGTTGGGGATGGTGAAAACGTTCTCTGGTTGGATAGTAGTGATGGTTGCACAGCATTGTTGGAGGGTAGCAGCAGAATATGTCACCCTAGAATAGGCCAATTTAGCATACTGACTTTTTGTTGAGCTGCAGGCACTTGAAACACAGCAAATGCAAGGAGAGGCTTTCTTTGAATTTCCCTTATCTTCTCTAAAGACAGATCCTTCAAAAGGACTTCAGTTATTAATCCCCTTCCTGGCAGTTTCATCAACCAGGGAACTTTGCCTTTTATCACAGGAGAGGAGACTAGAGGTTGACATTATACCCAGATGAATTTTGTCACAAACTGTCGTATCTCCCACCTGTTCTTCTAAGCGCACATTCATCTTTCTTAAAAATCATTTGCCCTCCTCTAAAAGGTCTACATGTCCCCCTACTCCACCCTCCCCTTTCCCTATTAGGATGGTGTTTAAGCCTGCCTTCTAAGCCACTTTGGCGAGTTCCTCATTTTTCCCTGGGTATCTCTCATGTATACATGAGGTATACATGGTAATAAATTCTATATGTTTTTCTCTTATTAGTTGGTCTTTTATTCCAGGAATCTCAGCCAAGAACTCAGAAAGGTAGGGGGAAATTATTTTTTCTTCCCTACATTGTGAACCTACTTAATACCACTGACCAATGAGTAAAGTGGTAAATTTTATGTCATATATATTTTACCACAATAAAAAAGTAATTATGGGTCAGTAGATTAAAAACGCTGAAACTTACTGTTAAGTAAAGAAATTGAAATTATTTAATTAGTAAGTAGACAGAGATTTATAAATTATAATGCTCAGTACTGATGAAAGTAGAGTCGGATAGGCAGTCCACACACTGCTAATGGAATGTAAATGCACATTGCCTTTCTGGAAAGAAATATGGCGACACATGTCATAAGAATTTAAGAGTGTTAATTATTGATTCAAAAATGTCATTTCCATTAAGAAAATAATGTGAGTAAAGACAGCTGTTTATGTATTAATTGTTCTTTGAAACTTTTGTTGTTATTTATTGTGTCATTGTTGTTAATGTCCCCCATGAAGTACCTGGGTGTACTGTATCAGCATTTAAGGAAATGGATATTTTGTGCTGCTCAGACCTCCTAATGGGAAGCAGGATTGGGTCTTGGTCATAGGGTCGGAAAATAGAGTTGATTCCATTTGTTTTCTGCTATCAAAATTATGGCGTCTAAAAGATTCTAGTTTCCTCAAGGTTTACATGGATGGGGTTAGAGATGGTCAGTATTCTTTAACACAGTTCCTATAACTGTTTTACTTAGGAAAATAGATAAAAATTAAGAAAGGACCGTTTTACAGTAACACACAAATGAACAAGTGGAATTTCAGAGACTAGTCTAACGTCTGAACTGTTCCTATTGAAACGTCCCCAAACTTTTCATCTTTTTTAGAGCCATAGGTTTATAATATCTGACCCTCTATGTCAAGCTCCGACCCCTTCATTGATTCTCTCTGGGTGGAGCTTAAAAACAACTCACAAACACACAAAATAACCTTTCTATTCGTGTTTAATGGCCTTGCTTAGAAGATTCTTTTCAGCAAACACCTGATGATGTGGAGTTTAAAACTGAGAAATTTGAAATTAGAACCAAAAAAATTAAGCAGGATTGGCTTTGCGGCCACATTTAAGATCGTATGCTATTTCGAGACTCTTTTCAGTCTTTCGACAATGGTACATTATGCTGATTGGTTTCCATGCGTTTGAGACTTAAATAATGTCCTGAACCATTTGTTGTGATTAATATTCTGGAAGTATCAACTGTCATGTCATAGAACCCTTACAAGGATTTTATAAATCTGACCTTAAGTTTAATTTCCTTAACCATTTCATGAAGATTTCATTGATTAGGTTCTTGGGAAGGGTGGGCACACCTACATTTCATAACTCATCAAGCTTCTTTAAGGGGAGAAAAAACTTTTGAAATGTTGGTTTTCTCTCTCCCAGTGTTGAAGTTGTGGGAAAATACTTATGAAGCAAAACTTAATTCAGCCATTTCTGCTAAAATGAAAGTAAGTTTGTTGAAGAATATTTTTTTATTCAAGTCAAATGTTTGACCGGAATCTCATAAGTAGTATGAAATAAATATAGACTAAAAACTTATTTTCTGAACTTTCTGATAGTAATGGGCCCCGCATAAAGTGTCTTTCACTCACTCTAACTACAGTACATTCCAGATGCTAAAAGTGAACAACCAATGTCGATTTCTGGTAGAAATTTATTAGCACAGAGAAAGAGAAATAAATAAGCAATCAGGTAAATATATAACACTAGGTGGTGGTAATTACTACAGAGAAAAGTAAACTATGTAAGGGTAGAGAGAGTGGCAGGTGAGGGTTGCTATTTTATGTTAGATGGTCAGGAAATGTTCCTTTCATTGGTGGTATTTATCGTCACTGATAGATTTTCTCCCTGTGTGCTGGTTATCTAATGCTGTGTAACAAACCGTTCTAAAACTAGACGTCTTAAAACGATGACAATATTTATTTTGCTCCTGAATCTGCGATTTGTGCAGTGTCCTGCAGGATGGCTCCTTTTGCTCCATTTCGTGTCATCTGGGGCAGCTGGTAGGTTCAGCCTGGGATCCTCCAAAGCTCACTCATTCATTCATGTTCCTGTTACCTGAGCTGGAACACCTGGGGCTCCTAAGGCATCTCTCTCTGTCTTTATGGGGTCTCTTTGTGTGATATGATCTCTTTATCACGATATCTTGATTGCAACCCAATATCTCACGTGTCAGCCGGGGAGAGGTTGTGACCTAGAATGAGAAGTCTCAAAACATCAGCTCTGCTGAACTCTTTTGTCTACACAGTCACAAGTGTGTCCATGTTCGAGGGGAGAATAAACAATGTATGAAGGTTCTGGAAAAAAGCATGCAAATCAGATATATTGCTGTGGCCATTTTTTTTAAAAAAAAGCCATGAAATCTTTTTATTTAATATGGGAAATTGGGAAGATGGCGTTAGTTGAGCCCAGAAGTCTAGATCTCTTATCCAAGGTCAGAAGGGAAGCTGATACAGCTATGAGGTGTCAGCTCTGCCTCCAAATGTCTGGGCTATGCCATCTTCAAGTAGTAATTGCTGCTGTTACCCTTAACACTTTCGTGATGCTGGCATTTCATGAAATTCTTTTATAATGTATTCTATTTAACTCTGCTTATGAGAGAAAATGATCAAGAGTGAATTTGTGTAACCCTCACAGGTACTTTACGTGAACTGTTCAGGGTCATGATGACTCATACCACTGAACTCAACTTGAAAAATATAACACACTGACACATCACCACTCTCACACTGGTGAAACACCTCAACAAGAGGTTATAAAAAGTGTGTAATAAGTAGTAATAGCCCAATACCCAATAAGCCTGAGTACAGAGCCCATCTAGACTGTGATTCTAGAAAAATGAAATGCTTTCCAGTCACCATCCCTGTGAAAATCCAGTTCATTCATAGAGAATGGCAGCAGCACAGGGCACCCTCTCCATTCAGAAGATGGGATTCTCTGGCCTATATTTGCCAGGGTCCCTTTCTTATTAAAACATCCAACTGAAGCATAAAGGATCTCCTGTGGGCAGTTCCTATTCTTCTGTCTCTCTGTTCTTGCAAAGTTCTTTACAATTTGACATCAGTTCCCACGGATAGCCTTTGCCAAAGGCCACCATGAGACATAAGTGTTTTACTGAAGATGACACGGGTACATAGAGAAAAGGACCGATATACCGCACTACACATGCTAGCAATATTAGAAACCCCATTCTCAGCTTTCTCATCTTTCCTTCTTCTACAACCACAAACCTCCTTTAAAAATTCCCTGTATTCCCTGGAATAGTTCCTATTTCCCTCTGTTTCTGAACCCACTCACAGCCATTCAATACTGAGTATCCTCCGTTGCTTGATCAGGACCTTGGAGAGTTCCATTTACCCTGACTTAATCCAGGCTGACTTCCTGGGTCCCCTAGCATAGTGGTTCTCAAGTGCAGTTGCACCTTCTGGGATATTGGGGCCCCAACCCAGACAAGCCAAATCTAAACTTCAGGGGAGAAGGTCCCAAACTTCCACTAATTCTGAGACAAAGGGAGGGGCGTCAAGAACTACCTTAGTGGGGACTGTGTTTCTTTTTAGTGCTTCTGCCCCATCTTCTTTCTCTTGTTCCTTTCACCGGGTCCTACTACCCCTGTCGCTTCACTGTTATGATCTCTCCATATCAGGATGCAGCCAGAATAAATTCTCCACTAGAATTCTGAGGTATTGATTTTGAGAAGCATTTCTTTCAGTGGTGGTCCAATGAGTCCCACAATGTACAGGACTAATAAAAATCTTAGCATGTTTCACATACGAAATTAGGAAAGCAGTACAAAAAGCGTAACAAGGGAGTCAAACACATGGAATCGTGCCTTGTGTACTATTGCTTTTATAAAAAGAAACTGGCATGTGAGATTTAACTGATATATGGTATCTCTCAAATATGATGGGATATTTACATGTCTGTGTATTTTTATGTGCTTGTGTATATTTTCAAACACAAAATTTTTTCCTTCATCAAATAACCATGGAATATGCATACCTAACAATTTGTGTACTTGATGGGTTGTGATGATGCCTTCAGATAATTAATGTAAAGCTTTTCGCACAGTGTAGGGCCAAGGCTAGGGTGCAGTGTGTGAGGCACCTGGTGTAAAATTTAAGTGATTATTGAGTTTTTAACTCAATCATAATCAAGGTAGTCAATAATCACTGTAAATATTGATATTATTTTCCTGCTATATTTTTCAAAATCAATGCAAAAAGAAGCCCAAGGTGAGTAATATATCAAAATTGTAAATAAAGACAGTATCAGTAAAAGTGGTATATTGGAGCCTAAAACAAAAGAAAAAATAAAATGGATCCCATCTTTATTTGGAATTTTCCTATTTTTCTTCATCATGGATTTCTTGCAAATAGTATAATTTTTTTTATTGAAGTGTAGTTGATTTACAATGTTGTATTAGTTTTTGCTGTACAGCAAAGTGATTCAGTTATACAGATATATATTCTTTTCCATTATGATTTATTACAGGATATGGAATATAGTTCCCTGTGCTATACAGTAGGACCTTGTTTTTTTTCCATTCTTTACATAATAGTTTTCATCTTCTAGTCCCAAATTCCCACTCCATCCCTCTGCCACCCCTCCTCCCCCTTGGCACCCATAAGTTTGTTCTCTACGCATTTGTAATTTTTTTTTTTTTTTTTTTTTTTTTCGGTACGCGGGTCTCTCAGTGTTGTGGCCTCTCCCATTGCGGAGCACAGGCTTCGGACACGGCTCACGGACCCAGCTGCTCCACGGCATGTGGGATATTCCCGGACCGGGGCACGAACCCGTGTCCCCTGCATCGGCAGGCGGACTCTCAGCCACTGCGCCACCAGGAAAGCCCGCATTTGTAATTTTTTAAAATATTGCATTAAAGCACTATTTGTCTTGAGTGCTGAATGGTTTTGTTGTCCCCTTTGATTTCGCACAGGAGGCAGTTGCCTCACTCCTCTCACCTTCATCCTGGCCCTGGGACACCGTCTGGCACATAGTGGCACCTCAATAAATGTTGACTGATTTGTTATAAACAAGTCGCACTTTCCTCTGTGTTGCTCAGTCTAAGATGTGCCAAACCCTTCTGCTTTCATAGCAACTAGCTCTATGAACCAAACATGTCTTTCTCTTTCCTTTCTTCCCCTGCAGGGGCATCGGACGCTCACTACATGTCCCCAGGGTTCAATTTTTCACGGTTTAGAGGTCAGGGAGATTCACCTACATAATCTCTTTTCCATACCTGGATACCCTCTTTAATTCTTGCAAAATGTCCCCAAATTTCCTGCCACTTCCAGAAAACTCCATCTGCTTCTTTCTTTCTCTAATTAAACCTGGTTTTCATCAAACACCAGCATATTTTAAGAAAATACCATTTTGCCTAATCATATTATGGTGACAATGTTACTTGTGTTGTTGGTGAATATTTAAAGTGCTTCATTTATAGCATAAGTATCTCTGATGTCATGGGAAGAGCACTGGTGTTTGTGTTACAAGTTCTGGATTCGAATCATGACTCCCTACTCGATGCTAATTGTATGCCCTTCAGGAAGTTACTTGATTTTATTTTATCTTCTATCTGAAGGCTATTTCGTAAACTAAAATTTTACATATTTGTATGCTTTACCATCAGTACTATTATTAGAAATTTAATGAGAACCCCTGGTCTAGTTTTAGAATCTAGCCATCAATATTTAAATCAGTTCCATGTATAAAATACAACTTCAGTTGTATAACAATAATTTCTGTATTCTGGAAAGTAGGTTTTACCATGTCGAGATTTTTTTGTGTGTATATGATGAAAAGCAAGGGTATAAGAGAGAGTTAACATACTGCATGATTGTAATGTATATGCTGTTATATAATAGTCATTATTTCCTAAATACAACCTGTTCTGTCCTCACTCTAGGCCAGTGGTTGTCAAACTTTCATGTGTGTCTTATGAAAATGCAGATTTCTGGGCCTCACTGCCAGAGATTCTGACTTGGGAGGACTGGGGTCATGTCTGAGTATCTTAATTTATAGCAAGTTCCTGAATGCTGCCGAATATGCACTAGGGGGTTTTATCCAAGTATTCAGCAGTCCCGTGATTCCACAGCCCAAGGAGATTGTAGAAGTGAGAAGGAGAAAAATTAAATGGAGAGTTTAATCCTGTATTGTTACTGCAATCACCACCTGACACCTGTCACAAAATATCATCTTACGGTCTTGTGAATTGTGATCTAGACTTTAATCAGATTAATTTTTTAAGCTTGTATAAATAGTTCTCACCCTTGTGTAACTCCTTGGGCACAACTGTGTCCTGTGAGATCATGAGAGACAGTTGAGTGAACAGCCTTTTTTCATTTCTACTGCAGATTTCAGGCTTTGATTCTGATTTCTGGTTCCAGAAACTTTATGGGCTTTGGCATTGGCCATTATCTCCTCACTCTGCCAACTTCCTCTTTAATTGGCCCAGCCTCAGTCTGGGCAAAATGCCCTGCCCTGATGAAGCCAGGAAGCAGATTTGATTGCTACCACGAAAATCTTGTCTGCGTTTTCTGTTCCTGTAATCAGGTTGGAAGGAAAGAGCTGGAAACTGCAGCCTGCTCACAGAGGTAGAATATTCAAAGTTGCATCCGAAGTATGGTTCATGTGAAAACAGTTGAGGATCCAGTCATATTCACTAGGGTAACCTTGGATCTCAGTAGTGTTTGTCCAGCATTGTCCTCTAGCGCTTGTACGTGTGTTTCTAAGGTGCTTTGCATCTTCTAATTAGGGTGTTCGGAATTAAGTTAATTACTTTGAGAAAGATGCCTCCCCATTGTTTCACAGCTGGCAGAGAAAAAAATCAACACCCAGACAACATGAGAAATTTTATGAGTGCTTCTTACTTGACAAAGTGTAAAAATATACAAATTTGTTGAGATATTCTACTTTCAGTCACTTTATCCATCATGGCAGGCAAGATTTGTCTATACTTTTCACCTGTCTGAGAAGAAATTATGTGTAGGACAGCAGGTGATTTGAATGAAATAATTTAAGCCACGTGTGTGTGTGTGTGTGTGTGTCCTGCAAGGTCCTTTGTTCTGCAGACTTGTTCTTGCCTATATTTTCTAGACGCAGGCTGAGGCGAGTTGCATCTCTGGCATATGCTAAAAATCTCATTCAGGATCAGCTACAAAATGTTCTGGGTGGTTATTTAGTCTGGGGTAAGGGATGTTGTTATTCATTTCAGAAATGTCTGAGCTGCTTTCTGCTTGGAAAACCAAAACCAAGAGCAATAAAATAAGAAAATGAAACGGAGAATAAAAAACCTTCCAAACCACCTTATACTTTTCATTTTGAGCATTCTTCTTAGAACTGCGGGCAGCTCACTGCACAGCATGGCCCCCAAAGGTCACAGACAGGGTCTGCCATCCTCATCTGTTCAAATGACAAGAAAAGTGCCCTCTACATTCTGGTCTGAAAAACCAAAATTAAGTGTATAACCTTCCTGATCTCCTGAGTTGTTTTCTTGGGGGCAGAGCTTTTGTATTTCTATTGGATTAGAAGTGAAGCCATAAGCTATGGCTTCTGCTTTCCTTGAGAGCAAAGATACAGTGAGATTTTCCAGGCTGGTTTGACCAGCAGTGAGGGCTACCTGGCAGTTACATCACTGAGGACTAAACCAGATGATAGAAAGGGATGATCGTGTTCTGTCAATAAAATTCCCAAGATATAAACCCTAACTAGTTAACTCTCTAAGTTAATATACATCAACTGAAAAAAGTAAATTTCTTTAAGACTTGCCCTGATTTTAAAATTAAAATCAATAGGAAACAACGAAACGGCAAGGATACATACCAAAATGTATTTTTTAAGTGATGGAATTATCCGTAATAAGTACTTTGCCTTTATACTTTCATAATCTAAATCTTATACAGAAAACATGTTTTTCAGTTTTATTGATGTATAAATTGTATAAAACAAAATCCACTTATTTTAAGAAGACAATTCAGTGTTTTAAAATAAATTTACAAATTTTATACCATCCTCTCCTCAATCCTATTTAGAGCTTCTATCACCACCCCCCTCGCAAAAAACCCCTTGTGCATATTTGTAGTTATTCCCACTTCTACCCCTACCCCCTGGGAACCAATGATTTACCTTCTGTCTCTGTATATTTGCCTTTTTTGGGCAATTCATAGGAATGGAATCACACAATATGTGGTCCATCTCTGTGTCTGTCTTTCATTCATCACAATGTTTTTAAGGTATATATATATATATATATATATATATATATATATATATACACACACACACACATATATATATATATTTTTAGATATATATATATATATATATATATATATATATATATATATATATATATATAGTGTATCATTTCATCAGTTGACGGACATTTGTCTTGTTTCCATTTTTTGGCTGTTACAAATAATGCTGCCATGAACATATATTTTCATTTCTCTAGGATGGATAATTAGGAGTAGAATTGCCTAGTCATATTGTAAATTTGTGCTTAATATTACAGGAAACCATTAAACAGTTTTCTGCATGTATATCTTCTCTGGTGAAGTGTTTATTCACATATTTTGCCCACTGTTTAAAAATAAACTTTTCATTTTGGAATAATTTAGATTTACAGAAAAGTTACAAAGACAGTACAGAGAGTTCTTGTATACCTCTTAACACCTTATGTTAACATGGTATATTGGTTACAACTAAGAAACTGACATTGATACATTACTATTAACTGAACTCTAGATTTTATGTGCGCTTTACCAACTTCCCCATAATTTCTTCTTTCTATTCAGTGTTCAGCCTATGATACTACACTGCACTAATTGTCATGCCTCTCTTGTGGTCTCTGACAGTTTCACAGTCTTTCATTTTTTTTTCATAAGACTTTGACAGTCTTATAGAATACTGACCAGATATCCTGTAGAATGTCTCCCAATCTGGGTTTGTCTGATGTTTTTTCCCATGATTAGACTAGAGTTAAGAGTTTTGGGAAAGAATGTCACAGAAATGAGGTATTACTTTTAAGCTCTTTTTTTAAAAAAATCCTTAATGAGTTATCAGTATTATTTATGTACCTGCATGTAAGTTCTTTACCGGATATACTCTTTGCTAAGGTTTTAAAAGTATATTTTAGTTATATAATTAATATAAATACCATAAACCCACTAAAAAAGCAAACAGAAAGCACATTTTGGCTAACTCAGTAAAATGAAATAGGCTGTGATGAAAGTATTTAAGTATTCATTCTATAGCCAGTGTAGAATGCAACCATCACCAATACATAATATTCTTGAACAAACCTTTAGCAAATAATATATATGGTCCCCCGGTAAGTTCAATCCAGCCAGATTTTGCCAGCAGCATTGGAGCTATCTTTCTCTCCTTGATTGAGTACCACATGAAGTTGAATTCCTTTTGAAGGCCATTTTGTACCAAAATTTATAACTTATGTGGTATGATATTTGTGCCAAAAAAGCAAGGGAATTGGGACTTTTAGAAAGACCATGAGGTTCCAGTGATCCACCTCTGAAACACTCCATTCACTAACTCTCTCTCTCTCTTCTTATAACTGAATGCAGATATTCAAATTTACACAAGTTAAATTCTCCATAAAATGTGAGGCTGTGTGAGAGTGGTTTGTACGCTAGAAAATGCTGCCTACAAACAAACAAAGGGTTCTGACATTTATTACCACTTTCTGTAGGTCCACCTGCCCTGGAGGGGCGGGGGATAGATGCATGAGGAAGAATCTCTGGGGACAGGGACTTGACCCATTTTGTCAAACTCAGTATTCACACCAGCTCACACTAGTGAGCTGATGGGAGGTGTCACCTGGACGGGAACAGGAGGGATGGCATCCCTGTGCTCTCAGTGGAAGTTCTTTTATCCTTCTACAGTCAGAATGGTCTCTTCCTCTCTCCATTCCCTCTTCTTCAGCCATCTTTCTTTTATCTGTTGCTTCCAAGTATACCTAAGAATGTATTGTGTCACAGTAAGTGATTCCCATCATCCTCTTGGGAGAATTCGTGTGTAGTTGGAGGAGGTTAGGGAGGAGAGAGAAAGAGAAAGGCAAGGAAAGCCCTTATTGTATGATTGAGAGATTTAGCAGTGAGTGGGGAAGCGGGGTACGACCAAATACGAATATTTAAAAATAGTATTTTACTACCTTCGAATGTATGTGGTTCTTTGATAGCACAAATCCATGGAAACTGCTGCAGAATCACACACACAACATCTTTATAGCGGTTTACCCACCCTGTTCCAATCATCTGTTACTTTTTATTACAAGTTATTACCACCAGCTAATGGAAATGTTGAAATGAAACCCACTTCAAATATTACGCCACTGAATGTCAAAAACACTTTTAACATGTTTGAAGTTTCCTACGTAGAGTCTCCAGTGTTGTACCAGTGAACCAAATCAACTTGGAATAGACAAGAAGATTTAAAATGTACCTGCTTTAAGGAACTCTCAATGAGTATATGCCCCCCAAAAATCAGCTTTCCAAAAATAAAAACGAGACAGATGGCCATTCACACTAAGACAGAGCTTGTGACATGGTGATGAATTCTAAATATTGAGCACACAAGAATATTTAGACATTCAAGGTAAAATTAAAGTCTTATTCAGCTCTTCAGGGACAGTCCTATTCTGTAAGCCTAGAATCACCTCAATTGGAAGTATTTCATTTTAATCGTTTAACAAAGAGAAGATGTATTGAGCTGACTTTGGGAATAACAATACCACAATTGGCCTTTGGGGATCTGATGCGACAAAGATAATTACTACACAGTTTATGCCCTGCAGCGGGTCTATTAGACTAATTAGGAGAAGATGAACCAATAAGGAAAAAGCTAACTAGTGATATAAGGAGAGGCTGAAGAAGTGATGGCCAGCGAGGTACAGCCTGAAAAAGCGCAGGATTCAAATCCAAAATTCTCGCGTTGACATCCTCACCCTATTTAAAAAAATAAATTTATTGAGATATAATTCACACACCATAAAATTTGCCCATTTAAAATGGTTTTTAGTATATTCACAGAGTTGTGCAAATATAGCCCCAGTCAATTCTGAGCATTTTCACCCCTCCCCCAAAAAACACCCCATACTCATTAGCAGTCACTCCCCATTTTCCTTCAACTATGCAGCCTCCCTTCTCAGCCTAAGGTAACCACTATTTTGGTTTCTATATTTATATATTTGCCTATTCTGGACATTTCATACGAGTGGATTCAGTTAAGATGTATTCTTTTGTGTGACTGGTTTCTATCAATTAGATGTCATTTCTTTCTATTGCGAATAATATTCTTGTATAGATATACCATATTTTGTTTATCCCTTCTCAGTCGATGGACATTTGGGTTGTTTCTCTAAGGCTATTTCCATCTGATCTGTGAAGGTGTATAAATCATCATAGTGATTCAGAACCAGGCTCTGTATTCAACTGCCTGGCTTCAAAATTTGATGCTGCTACTTACTAAGTGTCCATCCCTGGGGATGTTTCTTGAGCCCCCTATGCCTCAGTTTTCTTATCTGTGAAATGGGGGCAATGGCAGTAGTACCTTATGGAATTATCTGAGAATTTCACAAGTTAATACATAAGAAGCCTATATAGCACAGCTTTTGGTCCATGTTATATTCTCAGTGAATGGTAATGATTATGATTGTGATCCTCTTAATATTATGATCCTTCCTTATTTTCTTATCTCCTCATCTTAAAACTAATAACTCTTCTTTGGCAGGTTGTTCTGAGATTAAATATATGAGGATATTTGGAAGCCTTTGACTCGATTTGTGGCACATAACAGATGTTCAGCAAACAGGATTTAGAGGCAGAATATGTCACTGTATGCTGAAAGTCAAGATGTAAACTCGAATTTGAGGATGAATCTTGGATTATATGTTTAGGTACAGTGGGAAGACAATGTGAAGACGCAGGCAGAAGACGGCTCTTCTGTGGAGATTAAACCTCTCGATGATTAAAACGATTGCCAGAGTCACAAATTTAGTTTTACCTTCTTTCCCAAGTTCTAACCGTTGTCTTACACATATAGCACAATGACCGAAAGACAAGGAGCTGAACAGAAAGTAGAGAGGCATCGAGCAAGATTGGGTTAGCCAGTGACTGAAGGAAAGCAAGAAGGCCCATTCAAACATCCCAAGTCCCCCGAACGCCAAAGCCACCACAGAAAACGTCAGAATGTCACTTTGCTTAGGACATAGTTAGTTTCGGAGATAAGCAAGTTTTCTGTGTCTCTTTCTTTTGCCTCAGCCAGGACAGTAAAAGCAGCGTAAGGGAAGAAGAAACCTGCATGGCTGGATGCTAATCTAGATACTGTTTCAAAGTAAATGCAAGATTTACGTCCTTTCTGTGTCTTAAATCTTTTTCTCCTTTACAGAAACACAGGGTTGGAGGAGAGACTATTAAAGGCTCTTTTTAGCTCTAGGAAATTGAATTATTTATTTATTCTTCCATCTCCATCAAGGATCTGAAAGGCTTTTGGAATTAGAGTGCCAGTTTGCAGGTCCCACTGTGATGATGGTGGTTGTAGCGGCCGCTTGGACCCTGAAGGGAGTGGGGCAGAAAAAATGATGGGGGGAAGGCCTCTGGCTGAGGGTTCTTGGGCAAGTTATCTCGGGAATGAAGCCTGGGTTCTTGTATAAAATGGTGCAGTGCTACTACCTACCTTACTGATGTGTTAGGTGGTTGGTCAAGTGTTAGTGCTCTGAGTTATTTGGTATCATGAGCCACTGAAGTGAAAAGGTCCCAAGATCAAGTTTCCAGGCTTTAGAGAGCTACCTCTTCCATCCCACTTTCTTCTCCTTTTCCTTAATATTTTCATGGGGTGGAAAAGAGATTTCTTTAAACGTTGAGCAAAAACATGTGTTGGTTTATTTGTCATGAATGAATAAAGTGGTGTATTAGTATAAGTTGCATTTTTAAATCACGCTCGAATTTTCAGGATGAATCACACTTAGCCAAAGGTGTAATTCTTTTACTTTTATAACATGCTGTTATAGTTTATTTGCTACTGTTTTATTTGTTACCTATATTGTATCAATATACAAAAATGACATTAACCTGTAATTTTTTCTTTGTTTTTTTTTTTTGGTGGTGAGGTGGGCCAAAGAATGACTTCCCACAGAGATGCCCAAATTTCAGAACCTGTGAATATGCTACTTTTCATGGCAGAAGGGACTTTGCATATGTAGTTAAGGTTATTTGGCTTGAAATGGAGAAGAATCCAGACTTATGCTGTATTGTCTGTGTGGGTCCGATCTAATTGCTCACGTCCTTAAAAGCAGAGAAACTTAATTGAGAGAAGTGATGGACTAAAAGCGGGGAGAGATTTGAAGTGAAGTGAGAGAAACTTGACCTAGTTACCAGCTTTGCATATGGAGGGACAGAGCCACAAGCCAAAGGATGCAAGCAGTTTCTAGAAGCTGGGAAAGGCCTCGGCTGACAGACAGCAAGGAAACAGGGACCATAAGGACAAAGAAGTGATTCTGGCCAACACCCCAGGGAACAAGGGAACAAATCGCTTCCTAAAGCCTCCAGAAAGGAGCAAAGCCCTACCAACATCTTGATCTTGGTCTCATGAGACCCATGTCAGACTTCTGAGCTATAGAACTGTGAGATAGTAAATGTGTAGTGTTTTAAGCCACTGAATTGTGGTGATTTGATATGGTAGTAACTCAATTCTGAGAGCCCATGACAGGAAGAACATACGAAATCTAGCAGAGGATTTGAGTAATATCGTTAATAAATTAGAACTAACGAACTAACATATACTAACACAGGAAATGATCTTTGTTAGATTTTGAAACACATCGGGTGTTATAAAAAGAATTTGGAAGTTTATATTCTTTTATCATTTTCTGCAACAGTTTAAAAAGCGTCAGATGTAGGTTATGTGAAAATGTTTAAAAAGGTGCTAGTACATTGCGTAGGACTCTCTGAAATGAGCTCCTAGTGTTTTCAGATTTATTTTTCTCTTTTCTGTATCAGGATCCACATTGTTAGCTCATGTTTACAAAAACGACTAACTTCATTCAGGTTTTCAAGTGTACTTTGGTAGAGTTTTGAAAAATTACTGCTGTAATTCATCTTTATCTGTGATAATTTCCACATTTTTTGGAATTGTCCTTTTTTATTCCTGATTAGTGTAGCTAGAGATTGATTTGACTATTTTATTTGTGTATGGAAATAACAAGCCACTGATGTTTTTAATCAGTTTATTTTATTGCTTTTTATTTCAGTATTTTCTGCTTTCATCTATTTTTCTTGCCATCTTTTTAAAAGACTTATGCGTCCTCTTTTTCTCTTAAGCTAAATATTTAATTCACTTATTTTTATATTTCCTTGCATATTTACATGTTTGATGCTATACATTTTCTTCTGAATACAACATCAGCCATATATCCTAAGTTTGATATGATGTATTTTTATTATAATCTTTTTAGAGACTTGGTATTTTCAACTTTGTATTCTTTTTTTAGTTTAAGAATTGCTTCTTTAGTTTAAGAATTGCTTAAAGGACTTCCCTGGTGGCGCAGTGGTTGGGAGTCTGCCTGCCGATGCAGGGGACACGGGTTCGTGCCCCGGTCCGGGAGGATCCCGCGTGCTGCAGAGAGGCTGGGCCCGTGAGCCATGGCCTCTGAGCCTGTGCCCCGCCCCCATACCGCAAAAAAAAAAAAAAAAAAAAAAAAAAAAAA